>NW_015113075.1:42564-78460 GCF_001443285.1 Poecilia latipinna | reverse complement strand
TTCTTCAGAGAAAGGCAGACGCAGAGGCCTGTCAGTGTCTGTTGAATTTCGTTTTGACAATCTAAACAAACATGAAACTTTTAGTCTGACTGACTGTGGGAAAAATGCTTCTGTGTGTATTATTTATATACTGTGTGTAAATATCTGCTATTTGATTGTTAACAGACTTTAAAGACAGATTGAATTGATTACGTAAAATATATTATTAATATTATCAAGGATCAACTGATGTCATGGTCACTGTTTATTTATGATTATTTATTTGTACAGATAAAGTAAAGAATGTGCACAAACGCCACCAATCAGACCAATCAGACCGATGCTCATTGCACCTACAGCGACCTGGAGGGTTTGGGTTACAGTCTTGTGTTTCTCCTCGGTTTCGTCATCAACGGCGCTACTCTGTGGGCCTTCGTCGCAAAACGGGCCTCCTGGACCGACACCCACATCTACATGCTGAACTTGGCTCTGGCTGACTTTCTCCTGGTCCTTTTCCTTCCCTTCCGGATTTACGACGCCTTTTTCTGCCTGCCCAAGACTTGGCTCTGCACTATCCTAATTTTTATTCACTACATCAACATGTACGCCAGCATCCTGACCACGACAGCCATCAGCCTCCACCGCTACCTGACCATCAGGTTCCCGCTGCAGGCCAGATCATGGAAGAGGAGGAAGGAGGCAGCTGTCGCCGTCTGCTTGCTCATCTGGGTGTTTCTGATTTCAGTTGTTGTTGTTTTTCACAAGGTTAACCTTCCTGAAAAACTCTGGTCATGCTATGAAAGATGTAAAAATAACAGAATCAGTCCAGAATTCACCTCGATCCTGTTGTCTCTCGGCTACCTGGCTCCTCTGCTGATAATTGTGTTCTGTTCCAGTCGGATCATCTGCATTTTGGAGAAAGAGCAGGAGATGTCAGAGGGAAAGAAAAACATTGTTGGGATAGTGAAAGCAAACATGATTGTGTTTTTTGTCTGCTACACGCCATTCCACATTGCGTTTACAATCAACTTCTTTTCAGAGGTGCCACCAAATTGGACGCCGTTCACTTATTTACCAGCTCATGTGTTTCTACAAGTGTCTGACTGGATCGCTTCCACAAACTGCTGCTTTGATTCCATCAGCTACTATTTTTTATTAAAAAAAATTTACACATAAATTAGTGACTGCTACTTTTTCAACAGCTTGCAGAGTTATGTAAATGTTTCAAATACTGCACAGTTTCCTGTTCACCTACTTTTACCGCAGTGTAGATGTGCAGCGATGCTCGGAATAAATTCATCTTCTGTCGCAGCAATATTAGAAGTTTGTTGGGGGAGGTCTCTTTCTGTTGTGAATTTGTAGTTTTCATATTTATTAGTAGTCAATGAGCAGGCCACCAGTCTATCACAAAATGGTCAAGCAGATAAAGGATGAGATGAAGGGGTTTCAGTGAGAAAAGTACATATTAACTTCAGGACAAAACACCTTGTAAGGTTGCGGGCTGAGTACCAGAGTCATTATCTAAGTAAAACTGCTTCTGGACCAGCATGGACTGATGGGCCACTTAGAGTGGAAGAGACAATAATTATAAGATCAACGTATAAAACCACATGCCTTGTGGCCTCATGAAACTAAAATTACAATGTTCATCCATCAAGACAATTGTCACATGCGGAGACAAAAGGGAACAACATGCCAAGCATTTAGTACAAGGTGTTGCAGAATGTGTGGGTGTTTTGCTACAAGGAGAGACTGGTGCACCTCACAAAATACTTGGCATCATGAGAAAAAAAAAAAAAACATTCTGTGAAGATGTTAAAGTAAAGACACCACCCGGTAAGTTAAGTGGGTCATCCAAATAAGCACCAAGTGGTTACAGACAATAAAGTCGATGTTTTATAGAGCCCATCATAAAGCCCTGATCTCAGTATCATACACCCTTATAGTGCAAAGTATCTGTTTGCTGTAGGAATCCGCCAAAACTATTTTAGACTGTGAGACACTTGTGGAACAATACCAATAGAGTTTTATTTTAGTCATACAGTCTAAAGCCAAAGTGGCAAATGGAACTACTAAACTTAAAGAAAGTAACAACCCCCATCTGTTTTCATAGTGTATGTTAGAAAAGCTTGGTTCGACACGTGAAACACTTTAAACTTTTGATCCTCTCAGTGATTTCCAAAAACCTGTAGAGCTATTCTGGACCTCGACTCTTCGCACAGCAGCAGCAGCCTGCGTCATGCGTGACACCTCGGACAGCCAATGCTCACTTAACACAATTGCACCCATGGGAGCGATTCTCCTTTCCTTAAAGGTTGCATTCAGCATCCAGCTCCCTCTAGTGGCACAGGAATTATGTGTGCCAAAGGCTCAGAGTCTGTTCAGAGGATTCTCACCCTAAATGCACCTATAAATGTGTTTTTGTGTAACCGCACAGTGCATTCAGAACCACACAGGATGACATGAGCGCTCAATTACATAATGCCATTTAATAGCAGTACTGATTATTATCAACTGCAGTGTAGTGACTGCAAAAAAAGACATTACAGGCATCAGTCAAATGAGAAGGTTGAGCAGCGACTGAGGTCGGGCCTTCAATCCTAATCTAAGAAACTGAAGGAGACGGCTAAACTCTGCGCTTAGCGAAAGTCACATCAGGTCATTTTACATACGTTTTATTCACAGCATTGTCACCGAAAAAAAAAAAAAAAAATCTTTCGCAGTCTTGTCTTAAAAGACAGAGGACAGCGACATCCCTTCCCCCCAATAAACCCAATACACGATACATTCAGGATGATTATTTACACTATTCACAAATGATACAGACAGCTCCTTCAAAATAATAATAATAATAATAATAATAATAATAATAGTAATAAAAAACTAAAGAAACAATGACAGAAATTTGTGCTTTTCATTATTATCGCACAGTATGATGACCACAAAGAAAAACAAAATGAGCACATTCACTAATCAGGTTGGAGATCTCTCGGTACGGCAGTTTGGTTGGCAAAGAAAGATAATCACTAGACTGCGAACAAACAACAAAAAAAAAAACTTCACAAACGAGTCACACAGTGTTCCCTCGATGCGTTTTGCAGTCCATTTGAAGGTTTGCTTGTAAAGTATTCAAGAATCGTCGTCATAAAAACGTGAGCTGAACACACAGTTCATGTCATCTGGGAGGGAGTACAGAAACACTGCAACCGTAGCGGGCATGACAAGTAGAGTCAGTATTCAATCATACATATTTACAGTGTATGGCATGAAGAGTTAAAGTAGCATTCGGCAACAAAGAGGGGAGCTGAAAAAAAATGATCTCAACAGTACAAGCCAAAATTTTGTAAAAAAAAAAAAAAAAAAAAAAGAAGAAAACATTCAGCATGTAAGGTCAAAGGCATACATATCACAAGTATACTGCAATTAGAGAGTTCTTCAAAACCACAGTACATGAGAAAGGTGCACTGCTGACTGAAATGGACTTCATCATGGCACTTAAAGACGTTTCTCTCAGTTTTTTTCTGTTTTTTTTTTTTTTTTTTTTTTTGCTTCTGTAGGATCAGGCATCAGTAAGTCTTCCATCAGCTGGGTTTGGCACAACGATGTGAAAAAGACACACTTGTGACTCGGTGAGATCCATCTTAGAGCCAGTTGATATGAATCATTTGGATATAAAAACATTAATGGCATGAAAAATGTTCTGCCTTGCAAGCCTGACGCCTGCCTATATATGTATATATGTATATATATATTTTGGAGCTACAGTCTTACATTATCATTTAGTCTAAATCAAAGTTTCATATGTACATTTAAAGTATATATTGCTGCCCAAACAACCAGCATTCATTGGTCAAGTAACAGACTAGGACTGACGAATCAAGCCTTCTTGTAAAGTTATGATCAAGTTTTATACAGTGCAGATAACGTTTAGTGGCACCCCTAAACATATGTTTGAAACTTTAAAATAAATAAATATTTTATAGCAGCTGGATGAGCTCACACAAAAAAGTTTAGAAAAATGCACCCTTTAATTTAAGGGTGTATTTGTTAAGGGGGGGGGATTAGTTTTTAATAAAACATTCAGTGAAACATGATGGTAGTTGTGACAATCCCTTTGAAAATACACTTATTTGACAGTTTTTTTTTTAATTGCTTTGTCTGATTAGAGTTTTACAAACTTCCAATAAATCACCCAGGCTGTTGAGGAGGATGGGAGATTAAAAAAAAAAAAGAGTGGCATTTTGGGAATCACCAAAATCTTTACAAAAACTTTTAGATGCTATTTTTATGTCAACTGCTTGACTGGAAACAGTTTCGGAAAAGAGCCTTTGCTTTCAGCATGAATGTAAAAAGTTGATGTTTGCTGAATTCATTGGGAGTTATACGTAGCCACATGCTGTGGGCAGATGACTACTTTCACACAGCATGTCTGTATGCTCAATTTCAATTTTTTGCAGAAATCCTTTTTTTTTTTTTTTTTTGCGTGGTTGTTCATGCTACCAACTAAATGCGACTGCAATCAGACTTCTGTGTAAACGCGACCCACATGCACAGAAGAAGAAAGCAAATGTTCACACAGCAGCACATTTTTACAGAATAATGGAACTAAAATTGTCTGTTGATTAATTTCAAAGTTATTCAGCGATGGGAACTGACAGGATCGCCACCAGATCATAACAAAACGATAGAAGCTAACAAAAGACTTCTGTAAACTCGTCTGTCTGGATTTGTGCAAGGAGTGGTAAGATTGTGATGTGATGCGCTCCGCTGACGCAGACTTTTTTCACAAGTTTCATAAGTCGAGGAGCGCCTTTGACTTAATCTGTCAGTGCCTCTCCTTAAGACTCGACAGAACACTCATCTCCAGAGACATACAGGTCAGATAACACCTGACATAACGTTTCAGACCGCAGACACTCTGAAAACTATCGGATGCTAATCTGATTTTGTGCCATGCGTGGTGGCACGAAAAAGTCAGACGTGGGAAAATCCAGATTTGGGCTTGCATTTGCTTAGTTTGAGCAACAAAATAACTCTATGTGGGTATAGAGTGAAATAAGAAATGAACAGGTGAGAAATTGATGCATGCAAATTGCTAAATGCAGTGATAGACCCTATCACTGAAGGGTCTATTTCTCTTCAATGATAGAGTCCACATAGTCATGGACTTGAGAAGAGAAATGTTGCATTAAAATTGTTTGTCACAAAGGAGATTCTCACAACCAGTTGCACACATGCTAGAGAAAACCTTCATAGCTAGAAAGCTATATTAGGAGAGTCAAAAGTTACAGCAACTATATTAGTTCCTGTCTGCTGTATCTCTCATTGAACTTCTTGGACCAGCTCTGATCCCACTGAAAACCTGTGGGGTTGAACTGAATAAAAGAGAGCATATGGCAAAAACATTTGAGTCTGTCATAAGAGAAGTCTATTTCCCATCCTACTGGCAAACTATTAACACCCAGAGTACCAAAAACTGTGGCCCCCTCTGAGTCTGACAAAACTATTATTTCTTCACAATTTAGGATTTTTCAAAGGTTTTCAGAGGGATATTATGTTACCACAGTAAATGATGAATTTATTTTCAGCCTTTCTCTCTGTCTTTACCAGGGGTGCCAATAAAAGCCTCCAGTACTGTATCTTTAGTCTCTGCTGTAATGTGAAGCTGCAGTGTGTAGCTCTAAATGTAGAATGCTTTCACAGCACAGGACACTTTGATAGGTTGAATATACAGTTCCACTTGGCGGCGGGGGACATTTCCATTCCCCCTGCTGCCTCCGAGTTGAGCCAGAGATTTCAATCATTATCACTGTAACTGTCACATTGTACCGTATCACATCCAACAAGGACCTTGACCCACTGTAGGGCTACAAAGGAAATATGCCCAAAAACCAGGCTGGGCTCTATAAATATCACTAACCCAAGTGTTTAAAAGGAGACTAAAACCCAAATGACGGAAAAGGTCTTTATATATTGCAGCGATTTGAGTTTCTTCTCAGAACAACACCTCTGATTCCCCCCACCCCCCTTATGTCCTCAATTCAGCAAAGGCTTTTCCACATCCGTCCAATGGCGTGGCGCAGTCCCACCAGGCGTCCTTGAGGAATCATTGGTCATTAAAAAGAACGGGGCGTGTGTGTGGTGGGAGGTGGTGTGGTTCGGGGGGGAGATGGACAGCTGAGATGCTGTCATTACACAGAGGGTGCAGTTGGCAGGAATAGTGCTGACACTTCAGTGCTGCACTCTGCTCTCCACAGGCGTGAGTTATGGTCCCATATCCCTGCATGTTAGAGGCATTTGGCACACAAGTCATGCTTTTTCGTAGAATATATGGGGTCCACCTGTACAGTCACGTGTAAGTTCTATGTGCGTAGCAAGGTGAGGGAGTATAAAAAGGAAATCAGGGAGGGATTTGCTTAGACTCATCTGTTCAGTCCCAGTGACTGCCTGTTGATTCACCTCCGGCTTTAGATACTTAAATAGTCTTCGGAGTTTGCAATTTTGCTTCAAGTACCTTGTTGGCAATCAGAGTGACAGGAAATACACTTAGGAACAGATGGCTGGCAGTCTCTGTAATGTCAGAGAAGGGACAAAGCATCCAGTCAATTTGCAGAAAGGAAGGCATTCTTTAAATCTTTGTCCTTATCCCCAGTGCTCCCGGTTTGGTTTTCTTTCCATCTCTTTTTTCCCTCCATCCCCTCCTCTCTTTCTCATCCCAAAGAGCTGGAGGGAAAGGCAACTCTGCATTGCAGACACAGCAACAACCTCAGCCGGTCTGACCAATTAATGAGAGCGAGGATATGAGTGGCAGAGCCAGCAGCCAGTTGAAGGCAAAGGCTCGTTACGGGGTGAAGAGGTTTGCCTGAGAGAGTGAAAAGAGAGAGGAAGCTGGATGACAGTGAAATATAGATGTAGAGAGTGGAGGATGGAAAAGGGAGGGAGAGGGATTGACAGAATGAGGAGAAAGGAGAGAGATTCATGGAAATTTAACGGCGCGCTCCACACATGGAAGGAATGCTTCACTTCCTCTGAAATCACTGGCCTGCCTGAGTCCTATCACTGCAGTTTTTCTTGCTCATCAGCTGGCTGAGATCCACCAGCTCCCCCAGCTCCCCCCGCTCCAGAGCTCCTCTCAGCAGAGCCCTGCTCAGGCCTGGTGTGTGTTGCTGGGACATGTAGGCCTGACCACCGGGAGGGGGCATGGTGGGCGGCGGCAGGGGGACGGGGACCATCCCATGGCTGCTCAGGATGTACCCTTCCGGGGCCGGCCAACGCAAGGGCAGCGGCTCGCTGTACTCAACAGGGGCACTTGGTGCCGAGACTACCCTCCTGCGCTCAGGAGAGTCCTGAGGGGTCATGGGGTAGACATATTCTCCTGCAGACTTCCTAACGGGGGCCCTGGGGGTGCCTTTCCCTCCTTTTTCTTGTTTGCTCAAGCAGACATAGTGCTGACGTGGCGTGTCGTTCCCCCGTCCCTCACCGCCATGTCTCCCCCCTCCACCCTGCTGAAAGAGTCTAGTGGTCAGGTAGACAGAGGGCGGCATGCGGCAGGGCGAGCCCAGACCAACAGACCCTCCGCCAAGGTACGTCTGGCTGGTGTCCCAGCCTCCGGAGTTGGAGTCAGACAGTCGTAGGCCTCTGCGTTTCTGCTGCGGGGTGTGCTCAGGAGTGGGCAGGAATCCCGGGTCGAGCTCTCCCGATTTGACCCAGCCGTTGGGCATAACAAACAGGGTCTCCCCACCCTGTGAGCACGAGCGCTCGCCACCTCCCTGCCTCGTGACGCTCAGCACAGAGCCGGCCATCCCGCCGGAGTTACTCAGCAGGCCCCTCTCCCGCCGCTGGATGGAGGACTGGGAGCTGCCGCCGTGACGACGGTTGGCAGGTTTGTGGGCCATGATCCAGCACACGGCGAGCCCGGAGAGCGCCGCCCCAATGGTGAAGGCCGAGACCGCAGACGCGACAAGGAGATTGAGGGAGACCAGGCTCTCTGGCTCAATCAACAAACTCTGCTGCAGAATTCCTGCATGATTGAGAGACATAATCAGGAAGGCGACAAGTTAGTGCAAATGGCTTCCTCAGGCTCCAGTCTGAAAGTATTATTATTATTATTTTTATTACACATAGAAGTAGCCTGTTACTTAACAATATTTTTCAATACCTACAATAACACACTTAGTCACACCGGACATTATGGGGTTACTTTCTGGGAGAATTAAGACAATCTTCTCTCCAGTTTGTCCTTGAGGCCTCATGAGCTCCAGGTTCAGTGAGGCCTGCACTTCTCATCAATACAACCCAAACCACACCAGCTGACTCTTTTTTTTTTTTTTCATTTTCATCCTCACTCTTTCCTTCCATTTGCCTGACCTAAGAATCTCTCCTCACATTGTACCATTACCTCAATGTTTCCACCCAACTCTAATCGCTCCCATCTGCAGACACAGGGCTTGTCTGGCTCGACATATTTCGAGCTTTCCCCACAGTTTGGACGAGAGTCCACCAGGTCGGTTGTCTGGCGTTGCTTACCTCTAACAGGGAAAGTTTCAAGGAGTGAGATAAACAGAGGATGCTTAAATATATAGCTTCGAGACAAATGTTTAGGATCAGAGCAAAGGAATATGCAACCCGAGCTTGTTTTGTTATGTTTTGGAAACTCTTAGCAACTGAACTGAGGCTAAACTTCAAATATATTCTCTGTGGTCCCCCCAGCACTCACATCTGAGCCTCTCTATGACACAATATGACATTATGCTAAAGCTATTTCAGGGTTGCTCACCAGCAACCTCCTCAGATCTCAACTACGTTGACAAAGCAAAACCTCAGAAGCCAAAGGATGATGCATTTAGTCTGGATTTGTCTACGCCCTTTTTCAGACCAAATCTGAATAAAATATGTCACACTGACTGGGGAGCATTCTCGGCTCGTTATCTTCCTGATTCAGGTCGTCAAAGACAAAAAGATGCTGGGTGGAATAGATACCGATGAGCTGAGATCGGTAATGAATTTCTGTTTTCTTCCATTTTTTGGTAAAGCCAGAACATAATGTTCACTCACAACTAGACAGCTGCAGTGAAGAATTGAGCCACTAGGTGGAGCACTCAGCGACTCTGCTAAGAGGACCCAGATGAATCCATGTTATGCTGCTGAAACTTACCATCACAGTCTCCTAGATGGGAGGTGGTGTTTCCATATTCCACATCTTGTTGAAAGGGGATTCTGTAGTCACAAAAGAAACACATATGAGCATCATTTTTTTTATCATAGGGAAGAAAACAACACTGCTCAAAATTAACTGTATTTGGGTTCAAATGGGAGATAAGATGATGTTCATTACCTAAAAACAGTTCAATTTAAAAGAGACAAAGATGTTAGCTGTAATCTACGATGTTAATCAAGTACGATGCCGTCAGGCTGTTGTGCATGAAATCAATACGGCACAAAGTAATAAATTATCCATTGTAATGGGATACACTGCTGAGCTCATTATTGATCTTCCTCCTCAGCAGGGTCAAAGGCGAGGGTCAACGATGCAGGCTGAATTAGAGTTTTTTTATACTTGTAATGTAAGAAATTTAATGACAAATGCGTACAGTTACCATTTCCTCATAAACCAAAACATTAATCATAATTTGTCTGTAAGTACATGTCTTGAATAACTATTTCATCTAAATACGTAGCTGACAAACGTTTAAAAATAAAAAGCTTTCATGAGATGCGTTAGCACAGGCATGATAATATGGTGGACTAAAATTATAAATAAAATGCTTATTTCTTGGAAAGCTTATTGTTGGTGTGTTTTTTTTTCTCTCCACATAAAGTACATCCAGCTAAGTGGTTCTGTATTTACAATATTGCTTTCCAATGACAAAGCCAATGACGGAGCTACTGCTGCTTTTAAATGTGTTAATGCTTTTCATTGCATTCTGCAGCTCTTCTCTATTTAAATCTGTTGCTAAGAATTTGATTTAAACTGCCACAATCAGAATGTTTTACAATAATGAGCATAATTACAATTTTTATTCATTACATATATGTACTCCTATTGCATTGATAACTAACACTAAATGAAAAACAACAAAAAAAATGGATTGATTATTTTATTTTCTGCTTTTTTATTGGTCTCACACCTGCAACAACCAAGAAGAAAAAAATAAAACACTCAGCATTTTTCCTATAGACAGTAACTCCAGTCCACCTGCATAGATTAAGAACCATTCACAGTGTTTTTGGGGGGCTGACTCCCCTCACCTTGTCCCTGGCCTCAGAAAGGAGCAGGTACTGCCTCTGGTCCATCCACAGTACGGATCTCTTGAGGCGAGACAGCTCCTGAGGGTTCACAGAATTATATTGAAAACGAGTTAGCAAAATTCAAATGTCTAGCAATTAGGATTCGGAAACATGTTACAAACTTATTAGAGAGAGAGAGTTGCTGGTTAGTTGTTGAAAATAAACAATGAAAAGCTGCATCAGTGGGTAAGGGTTAGCCATGAGGACGTCAGGAGTCAAAAGGTGAGAGACAGCGCAACATAGGACAAAAGTCATCCACACACACTCACTCCTGGAGTAATCAATAACTTCACAGCCAAGAAACAGCTTAAAGGAATCTTCTTTTTGCACCAAGCAGGAGGACATTTTGAATCCAACCAATCCGATGTATGCTCGTTCTGGGAAGCGGCTGCAGTGCACAGTGCTCTACTTTCACAAATAAATTCCTTCTTTGTATTCATATTCAACCATCATCCCACAAAAGCCTCTCGCTTCAAGGCAAATATTATTTTCTGGGGAAAACCAACATTCTCGGAGTGAAAAATAAACCAAAACAAACTAGCTGTGATTTGACAAACACACATAACTTCCCTCATCTGCTGGCTAAAACAAACAAACAAACAAAAAAAGACACAGAAATGCAAAAGTTGTATGTGGGGATGGCAACAGCAACGAGAGGAAAAAAAAAAAATCGGGGATAAAACCAGCAAAAAAAAAATAGCTTTGACTCCTGCGGTCAAATAAATCTGACAATGAGACTGTAAAGAGCAATAAAATGATAAAAGTGGATTTATGTCACTCACTTCATGCAGCGAGCGTGCAGGTGACAGCGAGATGTGGGGACTCTGACCAGACAGGAGGGGAAGGCCAGCAGCAGAGTGTGGCTGGTCCGGTCCAGTGTCAGGGACAAGAGCTGACGGGCCTGAGGAGAGTCCTCACCACACCTGGAGACAGAAGCGTGAACATTCAGGACAGGACGTACGGAGGAGCAGAGGGCCCTGTCCATCATTTTCCAGCCTGAAAACTAATCTATAAGATCAATCCAGACAGCAGACTAACAGAGTAGACTGACAAAGCAGAAGAATAAATGATCTGTTTGTTCATTAGGCAACACAAAAAAAGCTCATTTTAACTCCACTCAGGACTCAGAGCTTCCCCACTGTTACATCGTCACGTACAATCGTGGAGGCACAAAGCGTATCGCTGCAGAATCCTTATTTTTGCACTGATGTATACAAGTCTGCCTTTTTCCATTTAGACTTTTACTATAATAAAACAGCTCGTGATTTTGCACATTGTAACTTCTTTTAGAGGAATTTATAGAAGAGGCAAGATGTAAAATGCTCTATTAAACAGAAAATATTGTTATGGTTTGTTTTTATGAAGTGCTATTGTGGTCGTGGTTCCCTTTCTGTCTTTCTGAACCATTCAATACTTGTTGTAACACGCTCAGTAAAATATTAACAAATACCTTAACAGTCTAGAAGTAAAATAAAAATAAAGATAAATAACAAGAAACTGAAAGTTTTTTTTTTGTTCCTGCAGACAACATTTGAGGAATGTGTAAAAATACAGTACCAGAAGCTGAAACCTGACAATTATATTCTTAAATTCTTCAGTGACATATTGATAATTCTTTTTAATTTTATGTCAAACGAACCTTTCCTTTGTGTGCTTTCAGCTTCTTAAAGGATAACTTTTTAACTTACAGATGTTTGAAAGAAAATCAGGAAAACTCCTCATCTTATAAAACAAAAAACAACTAAGAATTTTTGAAGTGATGGTCTATTAAAAGATTAGTAGCGGGTAATATTGTATCTGATTCAGATTACTTCAACCAAAGGCTGAACTAACATGATCAAACCTAATACAGAGTTCTACTGCCTTAAAACCCAGCCAACTCTTAAAATGATCACAGCACTTTAAAAACAAATGTCATGTTTGCATTCAGAGGTTATTTACAGAGAACCAAATGGTAATGTGCTATTTTATAGATTTCCCCCCCAAAAAAATTTTGCAAGAGCTAGGAATGTGTTTTTTTTTTGCAGATAACTTTTTTCTTACTTATTTTAATCCCCTAGCCGCTTAATACCGTAGCGTGTCTTCACATGGATGATGAGAGCGAGGCGTTTTCGGTCAAAGAAACCACGTTAGCAGGGGTGCTGACTTGACGCTGATGGACAGTTAGATTATTGGTTTGTTGTATGAGTGACTTATAGGCTTTGTTTCAATATCCTTTGCTGCGAAGACCTGAGCTCAACACAATTTAATGCATCTAATGGCTTCCATAACGCTCAGCTCTGAGGCTGTTGCTCAGAAAAAAAATGGTTATACATTTTGGTTCTAATTATATGGTATAAGTTACCTGTAATGGATATCATGGTTTTAGCTGAATATGCTTTTGGTGCAAAGCAGGTATTTAAGAGGATACCGCAAGCGTAAGCGATCGTCCATAAGTTGAGAGCCCAATTGGGAGCGGGTGCTGTGGGCCTCTATCTGGAACATTATGCCAAGAACTGCAGTTTATTGGCAATAAGCGATAAGGATCTCTTGACTCCCACTCACTTCTCAGGATTGAATCCCTCCACCTCCTCCAAAAACACGCTGCTGTGGGAGACTGAATCTCCACCAGAAATCATTAGGAACTTGAGAATGGTCCCTCGGGTGGAGCCCAGGAACAAGACGGTGCGGTTCTTGTGGGGGCCAGCTTCTGTGTCTACCACCATGGCTGTCAGCTGGTACCTTAGACGAGATAGGACAATAAATCAGAACATTAAGCAAATCTACCTGCGCATTTTCCGAGCTGACAAAAACATCAATGTGCATACCTTCCCATAGTCTTGACCACCCAGGGTCTGTGTCCCAGCAGCGGCACAGTCTCGTCCATTAGCGGATGAGTCTTCACAAAGTTCAGGACCTCGTCTGGTAAAGTTGTTGAGGTGCTAAATCTAGATCCCTGCACCGCACACCCGCCAGGCCTGCATAAATAAAGAACACCCCACAGAAAGGAGAATTGGTTACGGAGGACTCGTTTTCATAGCCGGATAGGTTGTTTTTATCTGAAACGCACTGACGGAGCCGTGGCACGGAGAGCTGGAGCTCATAAGGGAGCAGCAAGAAGATTATCTGTGAAACAGATGCTCAGGAGAGAAGTGCTGCAGTGCTCTGCTGGATTTATTATTATTTTTTTGCTTCACATTACCTCGGTTTAGGCACTGCTTCGTCTGGTACAGGTGTCCAAATGGACTCTGGGGATTTTTGCTCTTTAAATCGGCCCTCAAAAACATGAGCGAGCTGCTGCATGTCGAACACGCAAACCGCAGAGCCCGGGATGCTGCCAGAGAGAGAAAAGGAGAGGGAACTCCGCTGATGAGAAAATAATTATCTCTTTCCAGCTACATGTGCACACAGCGTGTCTCCGGCTACCTGTTTGGCGGCGTGGAGAACAGACCCAGGATGACGTCCCGTCCCTGCATGTGGATGATGTCGCTGGTGGCGTGTAGGAGGTTGAAGTAAAAATGGGAGTCTCCGGGGATGGAGCAGTTCAGACGCGCCTTCAGGAATGTGGTCCACTGTTTCTCGAGGACACGCTGAGAGCCACCCAGGTCTGATTTACACACGCGAGCCACACGGGACACCATAACCTGGGATGCAAAAACAGAGATATAGACACATTAGGAAAGGAATAATTTGGATTTTAAAATAATTATAATAATAATTAAGTTAAGTTATTATCAGTAAATGCTCATTTGTCTGTAATAGATGGATGGTGTATCACAATGAATTTGTACAAAAGTAAAAAAAAAAACTGCTACCGCTTTTTAAACAGAGGGCAATATTTTAGCTGATCAGATTAAAAATATTCTTGTTTGAGAAGATTCAGAGGGCATTCAAAGTTTCAATAAAAAAAAGTCTAATAAAAAAAAAAAAAAAAAAAACTTTAAGTTGCTTTGACTTCATCTGAATATCTTGTCCTGTTCCACAGACGGTTCTCCACACAAATGTCTAAACAGGAAAAGCTGAAGGACGAGTCATTAACTTTTTCAGCAAAGTAAATAAAGCTGAAAAACAATTTGGTGTGTTACTGTGCTGCGTTGTGAAGTGACCAACATTTTATAAAAGTTTATACAGAACCAATTAGTCAGTGACTCGGTATAGACCATTTCCTAAACGACTCGAGGCATCTCGGGTGTAAACATTTCCACTTTGAGTTGTCTGAATTTGCTTAAATCAGCTAAAACGATTTCTACCAGATAGGATTTATTCACTTTCCCACCAACTCGCTGCAAAAAATGGCATTTTTCTACCACAGGTGAAGGAACTATTCCTGCTGCCCGCAAATTTCCAGAACCTCGCAGAGCAGCAGAAAACAAAGAAGGTAACATGACAAAAAAGGAAAAAAAAAAAACCTTCTCTAGATGGTGAAACTCCATGGCCATCTCTCTAAAGAAGAAATAAATATGTGGCCCCCACTCCATGGCACTGACAAAGTAGGGCTCTGAAACATAAGAAGTGACAACACAATAAAGCAAAACAGTCCCTGTGACAACAGCCTCATCAACCTCAAACACTGTTGTCCACCACGCTGACTAATTAAACATTCATGTCCTGTTTAATCAATCCTTATAGACATCAGGGAAGATGTTATCATTATCATTTATTCATCTTGCAAGGCTTCGACTTGCCCGAGCTTGCTTCTTCCCCCCTTCGGGCTGCCCTGTTCAGTCGGAGAGACTAGTTAAGACTTTGAATCTGTAGGGACTCTGGCTAACCTCAATACATCAGTCTGAGTGCATTCCTATTATAAAAAGCCTATTAAAGGGAGGCCTGAAAATCATGTCTGGTTCTGTTAGAACATACTTATTTTTTGCTCTACAAACTTTTCGTATCCATGTGTCAGACTCCCAAAATAGAATGTAGTGGTATTAACCTAATTCACATATATATATATATATATATATATATATATTGCAACCTTTACAATGGGTAAAGCAACCTATTGTAAAGGTTGCTTTACAATAGCAACCTTGTAAAGTCATAAGCTTCAAATCATTTGGAGCTCCTGGGAGAACAGGAAGTTGTTTTAACAAACACCTGTAGCTCCAGAAGGACATTTTGAAGTCGCCTTAAGAGAGGCAGTTAAAGTACATTAAAGTTAACATTCAGAAAAAGGCAAGTCTTGCTACAGGTAACATTGGTTCAATTTTCTTTCAGCAGAAAAGATAGCATGGGTGGTTTCAATTATTTGCTTGCTGATTGTCTGTTGAAAGTGTCTTGGCCTTGACGGTCACTTTTAAAGTGCCCGTTTCCAAAAGTACCTCGAAACCATTTAGAGTCGTGCTTCACTGTGCGGAGAGCTGGGCTGTCGCCGAGACTGCGATAGATCACCGCGTCGATGGCCAGAAAATCTGTCACAGTGCCGGTAAAAAGACTTCCATCTAAGAGAAGGGAAGGAGGAGAGAGGGACGATGGGAGGAGATTAGGGGGGAGAGGGGGGAGATACAGACGGAGAGATAGCACAAGGTCAGAAAGATTAAAACCAAACAAGCAATGCAGGAAGAGGCCTGGCTATAAATCATGTGTAAAGGTAAACCTGAGGGCGTGGACGTTTTGGAGCGTGGAGCTGAAAACTAACTCCTACGTCTGCTAAAAACAAAATAAAAAAAATTGATTTTATGCCCTCGGGGAGCAAAGTCGACCTCCTACCTGCGAATAACGCCACATTAGCGTGTCGAGGATCGTATGGACACCGGGCCATCCCGCTGACGGGCTCTCCTGCCATTTCTAGAGTGTCTCGCTGCAATAAGAGGCGCAACATAAAGACAACCCGACTGGGAGACACTGAGATTCTCTTACAGGCAGACAGATGAGTACTAACGGTGTAGTTGGCACACAGGGGGTTGAAAGCGTTTGTTCCACATACAAACAGGCCATCGTGCTGGCTGAGCAAGACCTTGATGAAATTACGACACTCTCCCTGCAGGGAAGAAGAAAAAGAGAAGATGAGGAGGAAGAAAAGAAAGGAAGTTCAGGGCATTGTGAAAAGGAGGATTATGAAAGGCTAAGAATCAGAGGAAGAAATGTGATAACAGCCCTAAGGTGAAACAAAACCCTGAACTGCACTCTCTCCAAAGAACAATGGGGCTCTGGCTGTAGTCTTCAAAGTAAAGGCTGCACATTGAAGTTTAAAAATCCTCTCAGTGAACCTGGGACTTCGTAACCCTGCTATCGGGATTTGGTCCATCTGTTGGATTGCTTCAGAAGAATAAAAAAAAAAAAAAAAAAACTGATCATGTTTTTTTTTAGGCAGATCAGCAATATCTCTACTTAATACAATTTTAGCCTCTTTCATTGGAAAATCAGCAAATTAGGTTTCCTCTCGGAACATTTGTCAAACCTTTCATTTGTGTCCATCAGAAGAACACGATCAGACACTTACTTTTGATTGGAAGCCATACCTTCATGCCTTGATAAATCCAACATCTTTGTCTTTTTAATAAGTGCGGACCTACAAATGTCCAAAGCAGGTTCTGCCTCTGCAGGTCACTAACGGCTAATAGTTTTTTATGCTAACGCTGAGCTAGTCCTGTTCTTGATCTAATTTTGTGGATCTTGTTGTGTTTTATTTTATGTCCCTATTCTCTGAGCTTATTTTGTTAAACTGTGATCAATTGGGTTCCTGCGCATTTATAGTCCTTTATTCAACCATGATAAAATGATACGCTCATCATTGCTAACCTATACCTCTCATCTCTTTTAGGAGATATGTAAGTCCTTTTTATGCAACTGGACAAGGTATTATTAATACATGCTTTGATAAAAACCCAACATGATTCTAGCACCACAGCTCTTTTTGTTTAAATCTTTTTTTTAAAAAGCTTTTTTTTTTTGTCAGCTTTGGCTAAGGAGGGGGACTGAGTAATTTCTCCTCAAACTTTCAAGCGTTGTGCCATTTTTTAAGATAATTTTACAGACACAGATTGTCCTCTGTTGTCCCTAATAATAATAACCTACGACAAAATTGGTTTATATTTAAGATGAGACAAAGCCAATCACTCAATAAGCAAAAAGGAACAGACATGTCGGACATTTTTATTATGTCGTGAACATAAAATGTAAAGTATCAGTCAGCTGAAAAGTTAAAAGACCAGCTGCATAGATCAGTAATTCCTCTGCCATTCATGATCCTTTAGCTTCAAATTCAATTCTTCTGTAATTTGTCATCGAGTATCAAGTGTGTTTAAGGATGGTGGAATGAATCTTCTCCATGAAAATAGCCAGAAAGGTAAGTTGTTTTTTCCCCTCTCAAATTTGGTGAAGAAAAATTTTTAAGGTACAGAATAATGGAAGAATAATCTTTGCCATAATTTCCCTCTGCTTTTGCAGGGTCCTTGTTGACCAAACTAACACAATAGATGTTTTCAAAATTCTCAGGAAGAAAATCTTTGTCTGCATTGCAAAAGCATATGATGGTAAATAGGATGTTTTTGGAGAATACGTAGCAAATCCAGCATCCACTAACTCTGACAGCTTACAGATTATAAGCTTCCGAGTTAGCAAACTGAAAAAGCAAGCAGAGACTGATTTAACTCTGACACATAATTAGAGGGAAGGTATAAAAATAGTGACAATCTTTTCACCTGA
Organism: Poecilia latipinna; assembly: GCF_001443285.1. NCBI lineage: Eukaryota > Metazoa > Chordata > Actinopteri > Cyprinodontiformes > Poeciliidae > Poecilia > Poecilia latipinna. Next base: position 60,571 of record NW_015113075.1, on the reverse strand, counting down.
GTCGTGCTCAAAACGTTATCGACTGAAGTCATTAAAATGTTAGGATGGTCTCCTAAAAACTTCAGATCTAACACAATAAATTGTTACAGGCGTATAGAGGGCTGTATTATACTACTTTGCTTGACTATCTTTACAGTTTTTACCAAATCTAAATTTAATCTTCTTCACCAATGCAGGTGTATTTTCTGCCTCACATCCTTGCTGCCTCTTCCCTTCGCAGTCGGTCTTTCTCCTCGTGTCTTCGTTCCTGTTTTATCTCCGCTTTAATTCTTCCTTTCTTCACTCCTACACTGTCTTGTCTTTTGATCCGCGCTCTCACAGCCCAGTGGCTGCCCTCTCCTCTTTATCTGATTCGTTCCCTCGTTTTTATTTTTCCTCCACCCACACACGTCCCGTCGTTACCTATGCCTCTCTTCCCCACCTGTTTTCAATTACAGCTTCCTCCCGGAGGCCGCATCGCTTAGCTCTTCTCGGTTTGCTCAATACAAGTTCCTCTGCACGATAAATCTTCTTCCACAAGTTAGGTCAGGCTTGAATTTTGCCAGTGAGCTGGCTGCACTCACATACTCTTTTGTTGTTTTTTTTTTAAAGCAACACAACTTATGTTTGTTCTTGTGTTTTTGAAAGCTATCGACGCGTGCAAAAAAAAAAAAAAAAGCCTTTCAAGCTTCTTTCGGCTCTTGTAATGTTTTCCTGCACCAGCTTGATTGGATAATTTACTGCTTCTGTATCAACAAAATCAAATTTGCCCTAAGCCCCAGATGCAGGTGCAGCCTCAGGAGAAGAAAGTCTCATAAACAGCTGCCGCTTGAGGGTTTTACCTCATGTTTGCCCTTCATCCGACACACTCGAATGTCGTTCTTGTTGGACTCCCAGGTCCTTTTCTGAAACACACAAGCCACATGCTGAATTCCCTGCATTAACTGTACAGGCATGTCAAACGTCAGCTTTTTAAATACTGATACCTTGCTGTAAAACATTTCTTCGCCTGCCATGTTGTCCAGCTCCACTCTGTACAAGTCATCTCTGCAAAACATGACAAATTCCTCAAATTCCTGTTTTCTCACTCTTAACTGTTTCAGATCATAAAAGAACTGTATTGAGTGCTAAAGCCTTAGAAGTGTTTTGTTTTTTTTTGTTTTTATTTTACCTTTTCCAGCTTCATTCTGCAGGCCAGGAACTGATCTGGCCGAGTTAATTGTGAGTTAATTACTTCCAGTACATGCGGACCCATAAGTCTGCACACCATTTTCTTGGACTTTTTTTTTTCTTTTTTTACATTGGGCTAATTTGGTCTTGCTCGGTTTATCCCCTTCATAAAAGAAATCTTTATTTAAAAACTGCTTTTTGTGCTAACTCAGGTCATCTTTGTCGGTTTTTAAAATGTGTTTATGGAGATCTGAATTATTTAAGTGTGACATAAAGCAAAATAAAAAAAATCTGTAAAGTAGAATATCCTTTTTCGTTGGACTATGATCAGACGTCTAAGCAAAGCTGAACATCTCATTCAGTATAAATAAAAAATGGTGAAAAAGCTCAAATCTTTAACATTTTTAGCTTGCTTAGATAATTGAAAAAAAATGCAGTAAATAAAATACTTCATCAGAAAGACAGAATGGAAGATTTATGTGTAAGAATAATGTCTCTGCCACATGATTGTCTCATTAGTATTTGCTTTAAAAAGCGATCACATTGATTTTCCTAATGAGGTGACTGGGGAGTAAGCATTACTGTATTTTCTGCTGCTCTCTCATTTATGCTTGAATGAAAGTACTGTTGTTGACTTGAAAAAAATGTATCAAAATATCATTTATGTCAGACAGCCATCTGGTTGTGTTTTATTATGAGTCACTCACTGACAATATTCTGATTAAATGTTCTGAACGCCTGGCAATAAAACGGCTTATTATGGCTTCATTACGGTACGAGTTGAATTACTGTTGGGCAGTTTTAACACCTTGGCTACAGTAGGGATAGTTTTAAAGGGGTTGTTTTTTTTATTTTTAAATCAACTTTCCTCAGCTTTATATTATGTTGCAAAGTTACTCCCTCATCAAAAAACGAAGCCAAAGTGTTGCTTTGATTCTTTCACGCATGTCATGAATGTCTGAAACGTTTGCTCTCACAAAGTGACGACTATTTCCTCGAAGCTCCTCCTTAGCTGCAGTGCCAAGCGCCCCTTTGCGCTCCACCAGACTACGGACAGCAGCAATTAGCAAACACCTGGTGGAATTGTTAGCCTGCTAAGCTAATCATATGAACTACTTCTCAGTCCAATGCTCCCAATAACGACATAAAGAGAAGCACTGTCGTGATGACGTGTCTGAAAGAGTGCGAGGTTATTTTACGTCAAGGCGTCAAATTAGAAAGTCGAGTTTCTTAAGGCATGTTTGATACAGCATTGACGGTAAAATAGTTACCGGATTATGCTACAAAGTGGTAATATGCGCCTGGAAAATACATTTACCCTTTAGATTGTTCGCCCTATTTTGTTCACTTAATGCAATCTATTTCAGTAAACCATGTTGGCACTATATGCAGGAATTAACTGAGCTTTAAATGAGTATTTGTTTACACTGATAAAAAGATCAAGGACCTATATTGGTCCAGTTTTTATTTTCAGAGTTGTCCTCCAATCAAGGGTGCACGCACATTTAATTATTTTCAATTAACAGAGCTGCCTGTATTTGCCTGTGGCCCTGAGCGAATCTTCCAGCAATGTAAGGTGGTTTCTTAAAGACGATTATGAATACATTCACAGCTTTCACTTGACATTTAAAAATAACAGTGAATAAATTATCACTGGAAAAAAAAAAGTGATAATGTCCCCCTGAAGAGTGACAGCAGATGGGATGAAAGCAAATACATATTAATGCGAACACGTCATAGTCGGAGGTGGTTGCTGTTGGTTACCTGGCTCCGATGTAAAGCGTGCGGTTGACTTGGAGGACCGTTTGGATGTGCAGCTCCTGTCTCAGAGCGGAGCGATGGGCTCTGCCCAGGAACACGGGATATCTCCTCACCACTGCCGTCATTACATAGACATATAAAACGAGAGAGTGACATGCATAGCAAATGAAAATGCATGCGCCTGGTTCAAGGACTTCCTGAGAACTGTGGGCAGAATGAGCGCCTTCTTCGCTTCTATAGTTACCAGAAGTACACGGGCAGGCTGTAAAACACCTTCTTTAACCTTCACTTTAATAGTGTCTTCAATCATTCTTGATGGCTTTGTTAAGGCAAACACAGATAATAGGCAGAGAGGAAGGTGGAAGCATGCTAAACACTCTTATCCTGTTTGTCTTTCTTGATGTGGTTGTTTCCTGCCACCCTATAACGCAGGTTCTTTACTTTTCTACCGCAAATAAAAAATTCCTTCGTCTCCTGTCTGCATCTTAAATAAACTAAATTACAGAAACGCTGCACATTTCAGGCAGTAAGACAGCGTTCAATTGAAGATCTCGTCAAGAAGTCGCTGACTCCAGGAGACAGATTAAATGTCTCTCTGGCCTTCACAAGAGATTCATTGCCACATACCTTCTTCCAACTATGGTCATGTGACAAATTAGTACACCCTCCTGCAGCCTAAAAGTTTTTAAAAACACATTTGGACTCATATATATTTAATATCAACATTGACAACAATGAAAACAAAATTTAACAACAAAAACTAATACCAATACTTGCTTGATTGACTAAAATCAATCCCAGACGTATCAATTATTAGAACATTGATACACAGGGTTTTCTGTGTTACTAGGTATTGCAGTGAGAGTGAGCAAAACGGTGAGATCAGAACTGTCCGAGGGCTTCAGAAAGAAGATTCTAGCGGACTGGTAAGACACTTCATGAGGTCTCATAAACAACCGCCAACATGCCCGAGTCTGTTACCCTAAAAGCAGACTGCAATATGCTAAAAGAAGTCTCCGAAACACTGAAATGTACTCAGAGAACCTTCCTATAGCAAGCTCTTAGTATTGTGGGTATAAACAACTTGGGAGGTGTGCAAAAAAAATAAAGCTCTGTACCAGTACTGCTGGTTTAATATTCTTTAGACAGATAAGTGTTAACCTGAATTATTAGGACACAATAATAGATGATGTGCTTGGCATAGACAAAATACAGACTTCGAGTTCACCCTGATAACATCCACAATGCTACCATCTGTAAGAAAATCCTTGAGGAAAATCTAACATGACAATAACTCAAAACATACCAGTGAATCCACAACTGAACCTTACCCTCACTGAGGAGATGTTGGGTGCCTTGAAGTGGTGTGTTTATGCAAAAAAAAAAAAAACCTCAAACATATCACTGATAAATATGAAGAGTGGGGCCAAGCTTTCTTTAGACTCATAAACACTGAATACAAGAAAGCTATTTCACCCAAAGCAGATAACACAAGTTATTAGAGTGTGGAGTGTCCTAACTTTTCATCAGCTAGAAAACACACTGTTTTTTACACAGTCTGTCAAATGAGTAAAAATTGTCTTTTTTTTTGTTATTTATTTTTCTTTTCTAAAGATGAACATCAATATATGACCACTTATTAATAAAGAAAAAAAATAAAGAGTGATCCTAATTTTATTAGTTTCATGAATCACTAATGATTTCACACTCTCTCTTCGTTATGGGTCTTCAATTAGGAAAATCAACCCTTTTACATGAATATGAATCTAACATGCTACCATATGCAGAGGGAGTGGATTTTCGTCATTTATCTGTATGCCCGAGCAGTTCTACACCAGCTCCTCACCAAGACTGATCCTTGACCTCCGATTTCCACATCCTCCACAGAGCCATTCATCAATGCCGCACATACTCTCATGCACTCAGACACTCTCCCCCCCTCCCCACCGCATGCAGAGGGGAAGGACACATACCCTCTACAGGGACGTAGCTGAGTGGACCTGGCTCCTCTGGGAATGAGCCATCAGCCAGCTGAAGCAGCAGGAGAAGAAGCGCTAGGGGAGGAGCCACTGTTGCCATGGCAGCAGCACACATGCACTGTTAATGAAGAGAAAGAGAGAGAGGAAGAGAGACATTTTTCATTTTGTGCTACTGTGCAAAGTATGTCATGTGTGCATGCGTAAGAGTGTGTGTGCATGTCATTGTAGTGACACGTTGGGTTTTTTCAGAACAGAAGGGTTGTCCAAAAAGTCTCTGCTTGTCTCTGCACATTTGTGCACGCATGTTGCAGCTACTTCCCATTAAACAATTTGACTTACGGAGACATTAAGACAACCGAGTAATGGTCTGAGTTCACTCAGCAGGGTTAGCGTTTCCAAAAAAAAAAAAAAAAAAAAAAAACACACACACAGGCAAGAAAAAGGAGGAAAGAGATGTACACAACATCTATGTGAAAGAACAACTTTTAAATAAATACAACAAAGTTATGGTGAGCTGGGGGTTAAAATTTTTAATGTTTTTATCAATATATTTGCAGATTGAAAAGTAAGGCTCAGGAGAGCAATGAAAACTCACTGGAGTTAAAATTTTGCCAAACGTATGTATCTAATATTTCAATTGACTTCTTTGATGTCATTCAAATTGACTAAAATGCTGACAAAAAAACAGATCTCTGCAAGATATTCAAATCATTGAATCTTGTTTTTAGAATTGCTGTGTTCTTTGGTCTTCATGACGATTTCCTCTAACCAATCTTGGAGGCTTTTGCAGGGAAGCTGTATTTAAACTGAGAATAAAATACACAGAGGTGAACTCTCCTTTGGGTAATTAAAAAAAAATTAAGAACTTTGAATCTATTTTTATCCACCTCATAATTATGCAGTGCTTTATGATGGTCCATGACAAAAAACACAAAAATATGCACTGAAATCTATGGTTGTAGTGTGACAAAATGTGAAAATGTTCAAAGATCATTAGGCCAAGTTCTAAAAGAATTAAGAAAAAAAAAAACACCAAGATGCACCTAGAGACCACACATTTGAGGGGAATTAATGCAGTATTTTTAGATATAATTTATCTAGAATTTCATCAATGCACCCAAAGATTCAATGACATTTTTGGCAGTCACAAAATGACCATAAAACTGTACATGGATTTAAAACAAACACAAACCCTACAAAGTTTTCCCAGAATCTGCTAATAAAACACAAACCAGAACTGCAGGTTAATATTGCCAGATATAAACTTCAAAGACGTTTGAACATGGAAGCTTTCCTACATTTTCAGACCCCAAAGCATCGCTTTTATAGTTTGCTTCTTTTATGTGGAAAAAAGCAAAAAGGAAATGCTGAGAGGCAAAAATAAGACAAAAATGAGTGGAGTGCGGAAGGTGGAGCACTAGGATATTTTCATCTTCAGAAAATATCCTGGAAAATGTAAAGTTTGAAGAAACATAAATGAAAGGAAATGTTTTCAAAAATGTGGGCAATATCAGTGCTACTGCAATCAAATCAAACTGTGAGAGCCATGTTCCATGATTTTCCCAACCCCCGCTTATTTCCTGTCATCCTCCATCTCTCTACCTGCATCACCCAACCTCCTTCCTGCATTTCTTTTTCTATCTCTCTCTCACACACACACACACACACACTCACACACTCACACACACACGCACACACACACACACACACACATTCAAACTCACGACTGTTTTCAGCGACAGAGCACCAGGTAGATGTGTTTGTTGCTAAGGTGATTACTGCTATTTGAAGCACACAGATGCCTTGCAGATGCAGCAGCCATACACTCGCACACATGAGCGCAGTCACCTGTGCTGCCAGCAACACAGATTTCCCATAACGTTGACTGACAAGCTGTTTGTAGACATCAGCAAGGTGATGAGGGCCGGAGACTATACTCAGGGGGCACTTCAAAGGAAATTGTAGCCTGGAGATTGCAGGTTTGACATAAGCTTCCTCATCTGTTTCCTCCTCCTCCTCCTCCTCCTTCTCCTCCTCATCCTCCTCCTCCTCAGAAGCATCAGGGGAGCCCTGAAGGGGAGGTGGGGGATTTGTTTCATGTTAGTCTCCACTGGGATTCCCTGGACTAGGACTGACAAGGTTTCCAGGTCAGCCTCATTTCATTATAGCCATTTCAAATCAAATTCTGTAAGTCTGAGTTGAGTAAAAAAAGGTAACAAGAGTTAAACGAAGAATAACTCTTCATTTTGTCTAACTTAACCGTATTAATTATTTCCACTCTGCGTTGCAGTCTGTAAATTAAAAAAAAAATGCCTTCAGATCCCCTAAATGTTACATAAGTGCTACGAGTTTATACCTTTTATTTAAATATGATATTGTGAAGTAATTATTATTGTTACAGTTATTGACACACCTAATAATTCCTACAAAATAGATGTAAAACTAAAGCATGTGAGATATCCACCAGTGGATTTGCATAGAGAATGACTCAAAGATTTCGTCTCAAAACAGACAAAACAAAAGAGATCAAACGTGAACTACTAAAGGGGCAGTATTATGTAAAATCAACTTTTTTTTATCATTACATCATGTTATGAAGTTATTCCCTTACTAAAAACATATCTGCAGTGCTGCCTTTATTCTTTCATGCATGTCTGAGAACTCCTTTAATCTCCCATGGCAACCATTCAACTATGCAACACGCAATCGCCGCCTTTGAGGGTGAAGCTCCTCCTTGGAGATGAAGTTCCCAATCTTCTGAGCTTCTGCATTACAGATCACCCCTATCTCATGATTCCAGCCACTTAGCTCCTTCAGACTAGCCAGCAGCAATTAGCAAACACCTAGGGAAACTGCACATCTGCTGAGCTCATTATGTGAGCTACTTCTCAGTGAAGCACCAGTGAAAACTGTTGTCAAAGGGTTAATAAAGCAGCAGTGTTATGACTTCCTGAAGATGGACTTTGGAAAGAGCAGGAGTTTTTAAAGAAACACAAGTCCAATTTCAAGACGTTAAATTATGAAGTCAACTTTTTTTAAAGTCATATTTAACATAGAAAGCATTTTTGTTACAACTGAAGGTGACATAGTTGCTTGACTGTGCTGTAAAATGATACTATGTGTTTCGAAAATACATAATGCTGCCCACGTAAAAGCAATTCCACAGCACAAATAATCTATCAAGGATTTCCAACAGCTGCGATGGAATGGCAACCTGTCCAGGGTGCACCCTGCCTCGCGACCTTTGACTGCTGGAGATAGGCACCAGCACCTGTCGTGAGCCTGCAAGAATAGGTGTGCTAGATAATGGATGGATGGATTTCCAACACACCTGACCTAAGGAGAAAGCTATTTTTAAGAAAAACAAAGGTTCTTCTTCCCTATCAGACTAAAGAAAGACTTGCACATCTGAGGACGATAGAGAGCAGAACTGTATTTGTACAGTAATAATCCCTGTTGAAATGCAGTGAACGATCAGCTGCTAATATTGTCTGAATATTGTTTGGATGTCTGCGCGATAATCCGTAGATTTGTAACTCACTGTTTACACCGCAGTGTTTGCATGTCTGTCTGTAGAACTTATATTATTAGTTGCCATGTTGTAATCTGCAGAGAAGCATTGTTCTGTATTCAAGTTGTGCAGCTCCTGACACATTGAAAAGACCAGATAACACAACATGTCACTAAGGAAAAATTTCTTTATTCTCATAAGTAGTGAAATGCCAGCCAGAAAATACATTAAAGTTTGTGGTTGGTGTGACAAAATATGACAAAGTTCAAGGGGAGTGAATAATTTTGCAAAGTACTAACAGCAGGTTAAAGGAGTAAAATTATGGGATGCACGATCACCTGCAAACTAACTCTCCTCATTACCTAATCAAAGAAATCTCCATATGCTAACAATAGAATCTCAGTCTTGCACCAGACCACACAGAAGAAATGCAGTCAAAATATGTTTTACAAGTTTGAAAAAATAAATGATTTTGTAAATCATAATTAAATGCTTTCCAAGAGCTGTGATATACGGGGTTATATACAGTCATTGTGAGAGTCCGGGGACTACCTCAGGGTGTCCAAGCAGGACACACCCTGTAAACCTCCAAAGGGAAGCGACCAAGAAGGCAATCTAATCAAAACGATGAAAAAACTCAGCTGACTCCTTTCAAAGTCAGGTAGCAGTGGATCTACTCTGAGCTTCCCCATCTCTTAGGCTGAGCCCAGGCAGAGGAACAGAGGAAGATCATTTCAGCTGAACGTACCCAGAATCTTGATCGCTCAGATCTTTTCATATCTCATTATTGCAGGTGAGCTAAGAGCTGCACGCACATTGCTGCAAACAAGCCCTGAGCATGTTTCTGTAATAAAACTCTGTATTTCTGAAATTAAATATTTATTGTATGACATGAAAGTTAAAATATTAAATAAGTTAATTGGGAGAACCAAATATCACTATTTATTTGTTTTTTAAGGACTAAAGAGGATTAAAGGTAGAAGGTCTAACAGCAAAAAGGCAGTAAACTACAAGTGATTCATAGCAGTAAATTAGTCGCCTGAATGGATAAACCTGAGACTTGGCAGTAAATAAGTAGCCAGCATAACATGTTCATAGTATTGCAAAAACATTGTGTAAAAAATATCATCATTTTATGGTACTATTACAACACATTTAAAGCAATGTGATGCAACATTCCTGTATTTCAGAAAAAAATATGTATCAATACGATTAAAATAATATTGCTATTTGATTTTTATTTTAATACATAATCTAAATACGGACTTTCCTTTGTCATATTCCTCTTAAGTCAGTTTGACATGTCTTTATTTATTTATTTATTTATTTATTTATTTATTTATTTATTTTGGCAAAAGTTTTAAACTTGATTGTAAAAAAAAAACCTTAATAGCAAGAAGTAGTGCTGTGTTAAAAAAAAAAATCTGAAGAGCTTCTTCTGATCTAAAACGAAATGGAAACTGCAAATGCAAAATACAAAAATCCTTCGGTCAATAGTCTCCTCATTAGAGCATCAATTGATTCAAGTTATTGATCCATAAGATAAAACCACGAGATCTGGGCCAAGGCCAACTTATTGAGACTCTGCTCCTGGCCAACGCTAAGATGAAATTTTTAAAACGTCTGGCCAGAGCTTTTTGGCTTCAGGTTATCAAAAGGGCTCTGAGTTTTCCCCGCAGAGCCAACAAACAGCAGAGACGAAGATAAAAGACACAAATAGTTTCAATAAGAGAAAATAATAAAACAAACCAAAACAGAGGAACAGAGATAACTGCAACAGACTTGCAGCTCATCATGCTATAAAAACAGCCAGTGACAGGACGAGTATCAGGATTTATCGGGGAAGGACGCGACGAGCCAGAGGAGAGAGGACGGGCTGCTGTGTCAGATCATGTTGGTGTGATAACATTTAATACTGTGACATCAACACTGTTGTTACCGAGTGCATGTAATGAACTCGACAGCCTCACGGTGTAATCTGTCCTCATCAGGCAACCAATTAGCAAATCACCTGCTAACACCCACGTAATTAGCCAATCAGCAGGTCACCCAAACAGGGAAACACACCTGCTTTCACCTACTACCAATTTTTAGCTATTTTTGCTCATCTGGCAGAACAGTCGTATCGTGTCGTTCTGGGGATTTTCCTCTGCAGCGATCCCACTCATCTGCCAGGAACGGGAACGGGAACGGGGAGGGGTTGTCAGCAATTTGCAGAAAAGATACCTATCTAATAAATATCCATTTAATATTTACTGACGAGCCCATTTTGAAATGCATCACTGAGCTTAAGTGTATATTGAACATGCCCATCCTTGCACGGAGCATCTGAACTATTAAAGCTGCTGAGCAGGATCAATACGCTCTCGCAGTGCCAAGCAGAAGCAGAATAAAGAGCAGCATCCATAACCACACGGAGAAGCATTTACTGATCGCAAGGAAAACACTGAGGCATGGATACTGGAGGCCTGAGCAGCAGTACAACACCGATCACCAGACTCAGCCAATCAAGAGGAAGCGTAGCTGTCAAGGGCCTTAACCTGTGCAGCACCGAGCCACAGCTATTAATTAATTTGTGAGCAGGCCTATTAATCTGCTTCTTAGCATGATGAACACGCGAAACCCAAAAACGTCTCTTCTCTACGTTGGCATCTCTGCGTTTGACTTGCATTTCCTAATGCTGGTTGCTATTAGGTCCACAGACCGACGCTTTCTCTCAGTTTGTTTGGCTGCGGCAGCCGCTTCACTCTGTGCCTTTGTTACCGTAGAAACCAATAGCAAAGCAAGGCTGAGATGTTCTGTTGCAGCAGATGCAAACGTGAGCAGGGTGGGTCCGCCCTCTACATCGCAACCACACATGTGAGCTTGCAAACACAGAAAGAAAACAACAGTGTGTCCACCAAAGCCTTCGCCCAAACGCATTTAATTTATTCGAGAGCAAATGGATACATGCTTCGAGATAAGAGGTACATGCAAGAAGGTGGGGGTCTCATGCTGCAAAGGAGGGGGATGGGGCAGTTGCAGGCATTTCGCCTCCATAATTATGCCAGCGCTGGCAAGATATATAAGGTAGCTCGGATGGGCTCAATATGGGTCAATGGCAAAATCTCACTAAAAAAGCAGAAATCCGGTTATTTTGCTTTCACAAGCGAAGTATATTTTCTTACGACATAATCTGTGTCACGCAGATTTTTAATCATTGTGAAACAATTGGAAAAATTTACAAAACCACAATTTAGAATAAAATACTTTATTGTCCCTACAGGGGAAAAAAATTGTAATAGACTCCAAGATGTTGCATTATGTTGCATAATAACTGCTGCTCTAAAGGCAATAAATAAATATACATGCAATTCAGTTTAGAAACAACAACAGAACCCAAAGATATTGCACACCTTCCAGACCTCAACCTACATTTGGTTCAAAATTATGATGGGGGTGAGGTTCAAAGGAGTATTTAACATTGTTCAAATTAGTTTTTGGGATTCTGTACCTTCTGCCAGAGGGCAAGAGCTCATATTCCACAAACAGAATGTGGGATGGATCCAACAATACCATCCGTTTCTGCATATCACAATAATATCAAGTAATTATGAAGCCTCTGCTCCAAAAAGCTTTGACCAAGATAGTTTAACAATGTAGGAAATATGTTTAAATTATAAACTGCGAACTGGTTTGACACACACTCACCACTCACTTGATTAGGTTCCCCCAATCCCTTAACTGCTATTATTATCTGTGGCGTAATTGTCAGTAGCAAATCCATAATGTGAATCTCATTTTCCACCACATACATGATCCCTTATACTTTGTTCTCGTTTGGTCCTCGGGGACAGAATGCAGGCTAAAGCCCGGAATAAAACAGGTTGGCCTGAGGGTGGAAACATACACGGGCTAAACTGGGAGAAGTGGGTCACCTTGACTCTTCACAACTCCACCCGTTTTGAGCAAAGTCATTAATAGAGTTAAAACTACTACAAATAAAAGCGGCATGCAGAGTCTGTATATTTCTGTGGTTCAAATGTTTAGGAATCTACCAGAGACACAACCAAACTACCAAGACGGCTTGTTGAAGGACTGAACGACTGCATCTGTCCAAATCAACACTACCTTTGTTGAGCTGGAAAACTCTGCCTTGAGGTAAAAACACAGTCTAGCTCATATAATATGTAGATAACGACACTTTATTCAAACAAAAATAGCAGGCATCACTCACAAATTGCCTGGATTCCATGCTAAAAATACAGGCTACGGCCAATAAAAGACCGAGTCGTCTATGGGGATGTGTTACAACATAACCTCTGTGTTGCTGCTTCTGTAACTCACATAATACAAAACAAAACCTATGAATCATAGCACAAAAAAGAGAAAGCTGAAAAAGGGAGATTGGTCAGGAGCAATCATATTAACATATGTTAAGTTTTTACGTTAGCAACATGGTTCTGCAACTGTCGTGCAAGCACCATTGTTGGTGTCTTTTTAGTAGATATTCGAAATCAATTCTGATATCACAAACAGACAAAAAGATGAGTTGTGTAAGCACGAGGGGTTCTAGCCTTGGAAAAAACAGCACAATACAGATTATATCAGGAAGTTGGAGTGCTACCTGAAGTAAGCATTAATGAAACATTTCAACAAACATATTTAATGCAATGTAATAACATTTATTTCAAAGAAAATGCAACAACTGTTCACATTTCTGCTATAAATAATATAACACATTGACTGCTACAGATATGATTCTGAAGTTGAAGAGGTTTCTTTATTGTTCTTTTAATTGTGACACAAAATCTTAAGCAGATGACAAATTTCTTATTTAGCTGTTTTCAAGGGCTTAGTTTGCAGAATAAACATTTGTGTCATTTTTCTTGTTGCAAAGCTACCAACACATGATAAACAAGCAATAAGCCAACATCTCTGGTAGGCTAGGGTTGGGGTTAGCAACGAAAAATAAATGGCTATCATTTGTGCATTATGTCTCAAAAACAGTAAAGCAAACAAACGCAAGTCAATCATGATTTAAAACACGATTGAAATACATGGTAACTTCTGGAGGTATGCAAGCTGTTTGTGTGCACGTATATAAGCAAAGAGCAGAGGAACAACGGCGTCAAGTCTTTATCTTATCACAGTGGAGTTCATATTCCCTCAAGAGGGCTACCTGTCTCCTAAGAACTACTCTAATCAGAGTTAAGGGGATCTGTCTTCTGCAGTTAAATATCCCAAAATACTATTCAATCTACAGGGTCATTTATATGCTAATGCAGAGATTACTTTTGCATACACGTTTGACACTGCAGTGTGCTGTTGGAGAAGAAAAATAATAGTAAGAAAACAAATTCGGCGAGACTGAAGAAGGATGAGAGGAGGATGAAAGAGGAGGGGAAAGGAAGAGGAGAGATGAAGGCAAGGAGAGCAGAGAGAAGACACTGGGAGGAAGGAGGAGAGCAATTCCCCTGGGTAGGTACCATAGGTAATTAAAATAAGATGGACATAGCTGGAGTCTTGCCAAAGAGAGAGCTCCAGCTCTCTTCAGACTTCTCCCCCAGTCAGACCCTTCTGCCTAAAGCCAAAGAGCTGCAAGTGACACGCAAAACAATAAACGCTGAATGAACAGACAGCTCAGAAATGTAACAGCCCCAGCACGAGGAATTTGGGCAACAAAATAGGTAATGTATTCATCTTTGCAGCTGCAGTAAAACAACAATTCACAGACACTCAGACAGCGCATGTGCTCACGCACACACACACACACGCACACGCACCAATATCCCCACACACAGAGACTTTTACAGTGCTGTGCAAAGCTGCAGCAAGGGCAAACGTTGCTAACCAGAGTTTGACTGCAGTAAGCACATATACATTCACTGCACAGCTCCGAGCTGGAAGCGAGCACATGAGTATGCGGCGCACACATTCAGGCACACACAATCAGCACAGAGTCAAACGCACACACACACATGCACACTCCAGCAGCAGCGTGTACAGCAGCAGTGAGGATGCAGTCTAATTACACAACAGTGACACCTATGAATCTGACCGGCTTTTATGGTGTCGTTACTCTTTTTTGTTTGTTTTTTTCAGTATTAATGATGCACTTTGCTCTGTGGACGGCAGATCGGCTCAAATTCAGAACAAAGAGGATTTGTCTGATTATATTAAATCAGATTCACCTGTTTGGAAAATAAATTCTGATTTCGGGGCAAAATGATCAGTGGGGTGGGTGTTATTTTGCTCTTTTTTTTTTGTTTTTTGTTTTTTTGTTCACTGACTGGAACCAAAATTCTGCATACCTTTTATTTGTCTACCTCGTCGTGTTAAATTCTGCATGACATCCGTAGCCATCTACGTGGATTCTCTGGTGCTAGTAAAGAAAGAGCCTGAAGGGTAGCCCATATTCTTGTCACGCTGTTCTTTGTGTGCTCTGATCTCTAAGGGTAAATATAGCTCTTTTGGCAGGAGCCTGCTAAGAGGATCATAGCTCACAATAGGTGGTCCAAACACAAACAGCAAACAAAATGGCAAAAGAACCCGCTTATAGGCTGATGTGCGCACATCCACAAGGCGCACGCACACGCTCCGACACACGCTGCTGCAGCACGAACACCAAAATATGCAACGACAGATACAACGCCTTCCCTCTGAGAGGCTTCTCTTTTCCTTGTAGGTATAATTGTGTTGTGGCTATGCTTTGCTTCTTCCCTCACAGTTGTGACGGAGCTGCAGGTGAAAAGCCGTAATTAAAGAAGAAAAGTTGTGTTTGTTGTGTGAGAAGGGTGGTTGCAGGAGAGAAGAGGAAGCTGAGAGACAGAAAAGAAAAAAAAAAACCTTCATCAGACAGTGAAATCATCCCGAGGAGCTGGGACACAAAGGACTCGGATGCCTTTATCTCCCGACAGAAAAGTCTTCCAAATCCCTCTGGCTAAGCTGCCATAACTAAAGCCCGTGCTTGGAACAGGTGCCTGGTGAATTGGTTGAACAACAAAAGTAGCAAAATTAGACAAGATAGACCGAGCTCCAAAGAGACGTATAAACTCTCATTTATTGTGGGCAAAAAAGGGGGGAAAAAAAGCCAAGCGCCTTGGCAGTGGCATTTGAGAAAAGGTTACCTGGTAAATTGCTTATCTTGTTTGTGTGTGTGTGAGCGCTATAGGTGTGAGTGCAAAGACTTGGGGCTAGATGGGCACTCTGCCCCACTGCAATTATTTTTGCTACAACTAAGAAAACACAAAATGCAGGAGATCAAAGTGTCTCTCTCTCTCTCTCTCTCTCTCTCTCTCTCTTAACTGAATTGAAACAGCTGTGAAATCACTAACAATCCAATTAGCAGCCAGTTAGATGGGCGGAGCGGTTACACGGATTGACGCGGGCTCGTTTGTAGGGAGAGACTCGCAACGATCCTCGTACGCAACAAACAACTTCAAGTCAGGCATTCGGAAACCACTTACATGTGCGTAGGCTGGGTGTCCGCACAGATAGAGAGCACTCGGTAAATAAGGGGGATTCCTGCACATTTTTAAAGTTGCAATTTTACACTTTACCAAACTCCTTCCAAACGGTTTCCACGTGCATTATATCAATTTGCCCAAATATCACCACTCAAGTTCGCAGCGACTCTAAGAACCGAATGCATGGATGTTTTGGAACAATGAGAAAGGGAATCCAAAGTGAATTTATTTAAGCAACTGTTTTTTTTTTATTATTATTATTATTATTATTATTATTATTATTATTTGCTTTCCATCCTTATCCAGACCTGAAGAAATGCCGTATTTAGATCAGATTCACGTTTCTGGACTACAAAGGAGCCCTGTAAATATCTCTGAACTCCCAGATGAGGCCTGTCTCAGAGGAGCTGTGAAGATGATGCAGTGGACAGAGCAGATGGTAAGACGAACACACATGATAGCGCGGGTATAATGTGCTGAGACCACACAGTGGATGCTTCAAATGGAGCTGCACCTCGGGGAAGAATCAGTGTGAGCGGAGACTCATAAAACTAAAGATATATGGCCACTGTAAAACGCTAGAGGGGCTTTTACATTGGAAATAGCCGCAAGTAGGTATTACAGTGTTTAGGAAGCTGACATAATCCACATGCTGCATTCACTTTAGCCTCCTGAAAATCATTTATCTTAACCTGAATTTCTAACAGCGTAAAGGTCTCAGAGTGCACCGTCTTTTATCTGTCTTTGTTCTGTTAAAAACATCTGGAGGGACCTGTTGGAAATTCATGAAAGTTTTTTTTTTTTTTTAACAGCAGCAAAATAAATAAATAAATAAATAAATAAATAAATAAATAAATAAATAAAATAAGGTTTGCATGAAGAGGTTCATATTATCTACAACTGGAATTGGATTCTGTTGATGAAAAATGTCCAGGTTGCAGGACTCGTGACCCTCGGGGGCTCCTAAATGTTGAAAAATGGCTCCCTGAGGCCTCTGATTCAAAGACCGTGTTGGAGCAAGTGACCTTGCAGAAGCCCACCTTCTTAAATCCATCAGACGTGTTGCAGCCCCTGAGGTCAAAGAATCCGGCTAAGCCTTACCTCCAGATGAACGGCACGGCAGCGTGCGGTGAAATTCGAGACACTTGATGAAACCGCTTTCAGCAAAAGAAACATTTGCTCAAATCTCTTCAAGATTAGACGAGTAAGAAAATATGTTTGTGTTACGAATGAGAAAGATGGCTACATTTAGTGTGGGTGTGGATGCATGTTGAAAGTAACTTAAAGTAAATTTAAGTACTGTAACAGTACGCATCAATAATGAGTCTTATGATATTTTCATGGTATGACAACCTTGAGGTGAAATACCACTGTAGCACCATGTTCATACAAATATATATATATATATATATATATATATATATATATATTTATATATATATATATATATATATATATGCGCCATAGTTTTATTTATTTTATATGAAACAGAAAAATAATCTGCCGTTGACATTATATTAACATTCAAATATTTATTCACAAATCCATCCGATATATTAGAATATTACTTACTGACTTACATGGAGCATGACATATAGATTAATTAGACACAGGTGGAAGTTTGAAAGCCTTCATTTTTGTTAATTATGATACTTTTTTCCATTTACACGTAATGAAACAAAACATTTAAAATTAGAATATCACATCAGACCATAATGAAACCACAAATAAAGCCGAAAGGCGGGATAAGTGAAACGTGTGTTCACTCCCTGCTTGAGGTGTGCTTTTTCTCAAAAAAGTGCTTTTAATCTGACAAACGCGACTCGTCGGATCGCGTTTTAAATTCACTGAATGTGACTGCATTAACATTTAATTTGCAAACTGAAGCATTGGTGCTTTGTTACATGCTTGTTGTTTTGCTTTAATGACAGCATAAAAAGCTGCTATTGATTAGATAATTAATTGGACTATTTGCTCCCATAGCCGACTTGCAGTCAGCTCCTTTACAGACTTGCCACTGATAGTTTTAAAATAGTGCAATAAATGATAAGCGGTGCAGTGCTTTAATCTCCGAGCAATGACTTTAAGTGTTTTTTTTTTTTGGGGGGGGGGGGGGGGGGGGGCCCCGGGAAAAAAAAGAGTTTTTTTTTTTTTGTGAT
>NW_015113075.1:0-39422 GCF_001443285.1 Poecilia latipinna | reverse complement strand
GGGGGGGGGGGGGGGGGGTTGCCACTGGAAACAGACAGACTTGTCTTTCTTGTAAGTAAGGGAAAAGAGCAGTAACCTTTTCACTGAAAGCTGACCTGCAGTGTGCAGCGATTGATGAGGGGGGAGGGGCAGAGCTGCTCGTGCTTATGGGGGACACTGATGCTGGTTTAGTTTGAGGCAATATGACAGAACACATCATAACCTATGCCACATATGTGTGCAAGCAGTAGTGTGTCGTCAGGGTAACAGACCCAGAAGGGAAACTCAGATGTCTCTTTCCTTCGCAACGCTCTTCATTTCATTTTTCATTGATCCCAAAATGTTCCCAGGTCAGAAAAGAAACATACATCACCATCAGGATCTGGAGGTTTTGAGGCGTCCCCATCAGATACCCCAGATATCTAAAGTGATTTTTTTGGTTTTGGAGGAACATAAGTTCTTCTCTGGGTTCTGTCCTGCTGTCTGGGCTCCAGTCTCTCTAAGCCTGGGTTCAACTGTGGAGGCAGCTAAAGTCGACTCTATGTATCTGAAATCTTGTTGTTTTGGTCATGATTTATATCTCACCACATTTTCTTTTCTTCATAACAACAAGTCAGAGCTCCTTTAACAACAAAGTATGGGTGAAAAAAACAAACAGTTTTTCTGACACGCATAAAAAGTTTATCATCGTAAAATATCTTCCGGGTCAGAAATAAAAAAAAAAAAAAAAAAAGAGTTTGCCTCAATTAGAGAAGCACTGCTTTAGCAGAGCCCGAATTCACGTGGTGCCACAATTCCTGTGTCAGACTTTTTCCTTTCTGTATACCTCTCTGGTAAAGTAAGGCAATTTGTTTCTCCTGACAGAGAGAGCTGTGAGGGTGTTAGGTAACCTTCCAGCGCCTTTTGCTTGTTTCACTCTATTTCAGACGCTGAAGCTCTCAGACTGCTGTCCTGTACTTTTATAGAAGCATTCCCAAGACTTCGGTTTCGACATACTAATCTACTGTTTATTTACTCTCCGGGCTGAATTACCTCACAGTCTGATGAGATTTTTTTTTTTTTTCCTTTTTTTCTAACCAAGACCTGAGATGGCCCTGTTCGAAGATTGAATGGCGAACCCAAAGGATCGATACAATTCAATAATGTCCCTGTGGGTATTTGTCTCAACCTGAGATTGCTTCACCCTGCAAGCGCCGCGGCTCTATAGCTCCAAATTTGTGACATTATTTTCCTAATTCAGATTTCAGATCCAGGCCTTGGACACATAGGCTGAATTTTCTCTTTGTTTTCCTTCAGCCTGGTATGTGGGCGTTTCTAGCTGTATGTTTGGGTGTTAGCTGCACTTTCAAAACGACGGGCCGAAGGAAACAGGGGCTGCACCTGTTGTTCCCTGTGGGCGCTGTGTGGTGGGCTTAGCACCTGCTCGCACGGCTGTCTGTGTGGCTGTCTGTGTGGGCAACAGGGAAACCATTCACAGCCGCTCAGACGGCTGCCTGCAGCCCCTCTCCCTCGGTGCTGGTTCGCTCGGGGGCTTTCTGCGCCATCATTTCTTTTTCTGTATTTTTTTTTTTTTTTTTTTTACATTCTCTGCCGATCCCTGTGTGGCCTGCGCGCCCTGGTCGCTCTCTGCCACACTTTATCCTTTGTACGCTCGATCTGTCTGTCTGTGTTTCTGTCTCCCCGCCTCCTCCCTCCCTCTCGCTCCTTTTTATTTCGCGATGCCAGACGTTTCTCTCTTTTTTTTTTTTTTTTTTTTTTTTTTTTGGAAAATAAACAGAACCGCAAACATGAACACGCAGCAGCTGGGAGCTGTTACGGTCCCGCTGTTGAACTCAATGGCTTTTAGTATAAAAGACAAAGTTGTAGGAAGAAAAAAAAAATCCATACAGAGTAACAACTAAATCACTTCAGTAAGAGCTGAATGTGAGCGTTTCACCCAGACCAGAGAAGTAGGGAGCGTGTGGGTGACTACAGGCAATTTAGTTATTGTAGCTGTAAGACATTTTGGACAATGAGCATAATTCAAATTACTCTCGACTGCAGAGGCAGCTCTTTACATGAATGGGGGGGCCTAGGCAAGACCCCCCACAGCATCCAGATGTAACCAAGTGAAAACACATTTCTTCCTGCAACAAAGGTTATTCTGCAAAAAAGAAAAAAAGAAAAAGAAAAAAGAAAACCATTCTTGAATAGAATGATATGTGAAACGGGTCTGATTCTGACATGTGCTGAAAGCCACTCAAAGAGAAAGATGTCATTACTGAAAACGCAGCACAGAAGTCCAGCTCACAGTTTGTAAATGCATTCAGGGGCAAAAGCCCTGAGAAACACGCGCTGTGGTGTGTTGAAACTAAAATTCAAGTATTTTCCCATAATGGCCACTGGTGAACTTGGAGAACAAGAGAAGCTTGGAAGCTTGAAAACATCATGTCTACTGTGAAGTAGAGTGGTGGCACCATGATGTTATGGTGCTTTTCTTTTTTAATGCTTTCTCAAACAATGTCTCAAAGAATCTCAGGTCACTCTGAAACAGTCCGGTTCAGGTTTGACCAGTCTCGATTAGATGATCAGCAGCAGGTCCAGAGAGTCAGATACCACCTTCAGCCAAGCCGGCTTCCGCGTGCGCAACACTAAATCCCCATCGACCGTACATGCAAATACAGAACGGAAAACTCGTTAAGAGGTGCAAATAGCAGATTAAGGGAGGAGCAGCGTTCAGCTTTTACCTCCCTCGAATGCTGCAGCCTCAGAGCTTTTCTGTCTAGCTGCGTTTCTCTCATAGAAGAACAAGCTAGAGCAACTTCTTCTGCTAACTTCTGCTAAATGTAGAAGGTACTCCTAGACCAAAGCTGCTGCATGTCTGCTTTGTCCTGTCAAAAATCCCAGTTGGTAGTGGCAGATGGCCCCTAGCACTGAGCCAGGTTTTGCTGGGGGCTTCTTCCAGTTACAAGGGAGTCGGTCCTTTGAGATGTCACCGTGTGATTGCTGAGTATGAGTGATTACTGCAAAGACAGAAGCATAAAGGACTTGATGCATTTAAATGGGCTTCTTTTATGAAGGCAACATATTGGCAACTGGCAGTATGAACCTGTTTCCGCAGCATGGTGGGATGTAATTTGAATGCATGCAGTTGTATTGATTATTTATTTCCACATAGAGTGTTTGTCATGTAAAGTGCCTTGAGATTACATTTGCTGTGACTTGGTGCTAAATAAATTCATATAAACTCATGGCGCCCCCGAGGTCTTGGTTCCCTGGGAGATGAGCCACATCGACTCTATCTTTAAAAACAACCACTGCTCTCCCCATTGTTCTGAATATATAGTTGCAGACCTTAGGTGGGGGGGGGGGGCGTTTTTCAATAACTGAAAATGTATCATGACTCATTTATTCATATTTATTTCAACCTTTTTTTCTCTATGATTTATCCCGTGGATTTCTGCCGCCTGCCCTACCCCTCTGCTGTGCTGTGTGTGTGACTAATGACATAATCAATTGCCTTTATGGCTTCCAAATCATCACATCTGACCTTTTTCTGTTGTTAACATAAAACCTTGACCATGCACTTTATAAGACGTCATCAATTTACCCAGCGGGGACAATAAAACACAACACATGAAGGTGAGGAGGCTCGCTTAGATCAAGACCCATGATCCAAAAGGGAATTATGATCCAAATAGGATTTGTGATCAGGCTTGGTGCTCATCTCTATAATCCTATTTTGCATGACAAAAATATGACAAAAGCCCACAGTTACAGTCAGTGTGCAACACGTGAAAGAGCCAACGACGTGCAACAAAAGGCGTGCACAAAATATGTTAATATCACAGCAAACTTGCAGCAGACACAAAGACCAACTCGAACCCACCAGGGTCCAGACGGTGCCAGAGACGGAGCTATTTGTTTACTTGGAGACTATTAAAATGCACCATCGCTTTGGCACTAATAAAAACTGCGCACTTACACCTGATCACCCCCCCCACCTCCCCACCTACCTACCACCCCGTCCTCCTCGTCTAAGCGTCTCTCAATCCCACCATTTGGCACACTCACCGCACCAGATGGCCAGGTATGGGGAGGCTGGAGCAGGTGCCAACCCGCCCTCTCTGTCGTTCTTGTTTCCCTCAGTGGAGAAAAGGGTGACGGCTGCAGCAGCTCTCCTGGTATCCAAGGCTCTCTGGAATAACGCTCCTCAGCCGCACCTCACCTGCCTCTTCCCTCTACGACTCCGGCGCGTCGCCGAGGCATCACCGTTTATACGGAGCGCGTCCAAAACGCCCAGGCAACTACAAATCGTTTTGTTTGTATTTTTTTTCTTCCCGCACTCACTCACTCTCTCTCTCTCTTTTTCTTTCTTTCTTCTTCTTCAATGCGTAAACAGCGACTTACTGACGGTGTCTGTAGTCCAGATCCGTTTTCTTTCCCGGCAGCCTTGTTCCAGACCCTATAATATATACATATATATATTTATATATATATAAAATAAAACCACCAAACCCCGCAATGAAGTCCTCTTGTCAGGGAGGGACCAGCACCGGGTACGGCTTTGAAATCACTGGTCAGCAGAATGTAATCCCCTTTGTAAATTTACAGTGGCGAGGTGAAATGTCCAGCGCAGAGCAGGCACGGTGACAACAGGGGCCCATAATTCACACCCCCTGAAACAGAGTCCTGCAGTGGATCAATGATGAATGGAGGAGCACCCTCTCTCTCTCTCTTCATCTCTCTCTCTCTCTCTTCATCTCTCTCTCTCTCTCTCTCTGCTTTTCTTTCTCTCTCTCTCTCTCTGTCTCTCTCTCTCAAACACGCATTTTGTGGTAAGCTGTTGATGAGTTTGATAATATTAACAAAAGTGGAGTAAAGGGCTAAAATAAAAGCTTCAAGGGGAAAACCAATAACGCATTCATTAACAGGCAACATTTTTTTTTTTTTTGGAAAGTCAATAAACAGCCCTATAAATAATGCACATCTTGTCAAAAGCGTAATAAATGTGACAGATTAGGTTTATTGTCTTTAACGACAGAACACAGATGGACGCTGTTTAAACCAGAGCTTAAACAAACGAAAGCATGTCGAAATAAAGGCACCCTGGATCTGGATCACTGAGATAATGAGCCGTAGGTTTTAGTTACTGATAAATTTGCATGCGCGAATGCTAACAGCCCCCCACCCACCACTCACAGCAGCAAACGACATTAAATGTTCCGCATAAATCTCAACTTTAACAAAGCTGGGAAATTCAAGTCATATTAATGAACAGATTAAAAAAAAACACAATACCTTTATATTTTTTGTAAATTGTAACAAATAAGTACAATTTCCTTTTATTCCCATTCAAATGAGCTAAAATGACAAGACAAAAAAAATAAAAACTCCTCAAACATTGAGGAAAGAAACAAACTTTCATCAAATGTTCCTGTTTTAGCTTAGAATAATGCAGTTCAGATTTAGAGTCCTTGTCAAATGGTGTTTTACTAAAAATCTGAATCTTTTTTTCCAACTTCCAATCTTTTTTTTTCAAAATATCTTTCTCTTTCTTTTATTCAATGTCACATGCTCTAAAGCACTTTGAAATGCCTTGCTGCTGAAATGTGCAGCAAGGCATTTCAGCAGCCTTGCTGCACATTTGATTGATTGATTTGACGTGTCTACATTTTCAAGATTATAAACAAAAGTTATTGATATGCCCTCAGGTTTTCTTATCTGCAGCTAGAAAGCTTAAATTTCGATGTGAACTTTGCAGCCCTGGCCAGCTAGAAATTATGACTTTTTTTTTTTTTAATATGGGAGCGGGCAAATAAGAACAGAAAGTTTCTTTACGGCATGACAAAAATATTAATTTTCAATTGAAGTTGATCCCCCATAGGGTGGTGAGTCATAGAGCACATATATATCAAAAAAAAAACACCAGAATGTATTTTACACTGTTTTAAATATACAGCTAAAAGCTTAACTGAGAAGCAAATAGCTATGGTCTCTGTTAACAGAGGAGGCATATTTATCTCATTTCATTTTATTTTGCTGTTATATTGTCCTAAAGCCTTTCTGATTCCTCAAGACAACATTGGGAGACTTGTTATGAACACAGTCATAAGATTGCTCTAAGGTACAAAGGAAAAAAATACACAGTGTCCTAAGATTAGGAAACTTTTTTTTGCATATACTCTTGAAAAAAAAAAAAAAAAAGACGTTGCATTTCCCTGAACTTTAAAGTTTATTCAATTCTCCTTCCTTATCTTCCTTACTGTGGATTGGGGCAACATACAATTAGGATTGGAGCACTTGATTAATTTCTCTGGCTCCATAAATGGGCAAGTTTAGAGCTTTTTAGCAGAGACTGCAAAAAAACAAAAACAAAAAACAAAAAACAAAAAAAAAAACTGCATGAACTTTGACTTGCTTAAAGAAATGGATGCACTCAGACAGACATGTTTGGATCAATGCAAACAGAGTCAATAAAAGACAGTAGGGACAAAACTATTGCACTTCCCACTTTTGAAGTCCTGCATTTACCAGATGACAGTGCAGAGGAGTGGCTGATGATCATGAGAACAAAGCACACAATGGTTCTTTATGTGATCGTCTGAGAGCTTGGGCAAAGAGGCACACATGGTGTTGGAAGTGGTAAGAAAAAATAAGATTCATTTTTAAACTATTATCAGTTTCTTAGATGCAATCAACGTATTGCAGATTGTACTTACAGAAAGTAGTAATCTACAAAAGTATGCAGATGATTAGTGTAATTTCTAATTAGTACTGATTAAAAATTCCTCTTGTGTAATAATATTTCACCTTAAATTAAATATTCATGCTATTATTTTAGTGTCCTAGATCTGTGTTGTAGTGCTATCAATATTGGATGACAAATTTTATTTGGACCATTTTACAGAAACGCATTACTTTCTTTTCTTTTTTTTTGCATCGTTTTGAACTCTGCCATTCCTTTCACAGTAGTTTCTCATGTCTGAATGTGCAGTTTTAATGTCTGATTCAGCTCCATTTGTATGCTGTACATGGAAAGCCTTAGTAGTAGAAGTTATGTTGAGATTCATGAGAAATTTCATAAATCTTTGAGTATGATGCAATTGGTGGAATCGTCTAAATTGATCGTCTAAATCGTTTAACTGAATAACTGGGCCAAAATGGTTTAAGTATCCTGAGAGAAGTTAGTGTGATTCGGTCCAAAAATACTTTATGAATCCCAAAGTGAAGTTAAATGCTGCTGTAATTGAAACTGTCCGGAAGGGTATTCTGTTGCAATCTGTGTTATAGAGGTTGGGAAGAAGCCTCTGTGTAAATACACTCTTGACTTTTTAAGATTTTATTAACTTTTTTTTTTTTTTTGTCAATAACTTAATTTCTCTCAGCCATTTTTTTTTTGTGCGTGTGTGTGTGTGTGTGTGTGTGTGTGTGTGTGTTCCCATTTTGGGGTCTGAAACTCAGGGTCTGGCGATCGGATGTCTTGCCTATGTCAACAACAGAGTCAATAATGAAATGAAAAACAGAATGTTTTACTCCCTAAAGACAACATGTTTTGTAAATGCATAATGGATAAGCTCTAGAACTGAATTAAAATCATTTCTGAATAGAATGTTTGACATCTTTAATAACACAAGATTGTAAGATCCAGTGAAAACAAACAGGAGGTGCTGCAGTTGAAGAAGCACCTCCTGTTGTCAAATGGGAGGTGCAGTTGTCAAATGGTCAACAATTCTGGTCAGTCGCAATCACTTCAATATGAACAACGTAAAGTGTTCTTGATCTTAATGGAACTGTGTCCCATTCATACTGATAGAACTGATGTAGCGGAATCAGGTTTTTAAGCCTGTCTTGCTTGCAAACACCTCTTCAGCTTTGCTCAAAAATGTTTCCATGTAACTGAGATTCCTGATCCATTGTAACTCTTTCTGTTAAAAGGAAATCCTCCTTTCTGCTGTTGCTACATGAATGCCCAGCTTGACGGATTGCTGTAAAGGCAATGATGCTGCCTTACTAGCTTGATGCAATCAGCTGGGCTTTATGAAAAAAGAGAATCTTTTACAACTATAATAATATACTTTATTTGTACAAACTGATTTCATTCTGAAGTGCCTTCAGATAACATTTGTTGTGAAATGCCATCATATTAATAAACTGAATTGGATTAATTGCCACTCCCAAATATCGACTTTGTTGTTCTTAACACACTTGTCTGCCAAACATGGCGGTCTTTGTCTCAATGTGTATTTGCAAACTGTAATTAGGCTTTTTTTTATGTTCCTTTGGTGTAATGGATTTTTTTTTATTGTTGAGTAGCCTTTCAGCCCATGTCAGCATAAGGGATATGGACAATGACAATCTACTGAAAGCTTCAGCCAACATCTTCACAAGGTCTTTTTTGATTGTTCAGGGGTTGACATGCACACCCTAAAACAGGCTCACGAGATAGTCAAATACTGTGCAGATTAACTCAAAAACAGCAAAATACCCCTTTTATTTAGCAACAGGCTGAACGTTTTAAATCAGTAGCCAGTTATGATATCTTCATGTACATGTTTTTTTTTTTTTTTTACAAAATATACGCTTTGCATACACAAAACTTACACTTTACACACAATATCAACCCCACTTAAGTGCTGTCCAACCCAATAAGATGCCTGGGGTGGCGAGTCACATTGCCCATTCCCCATTACTCAGAATCTGGGAAGCGTCGTCTCCCGTGTACATCTTTTAGTACGTAATGAAATGTTTAAAGTCACAGAACCCGGTTTGTATTGCTTTGGAATGATATTTGTCATAAAGGGTAAACAGCGCTAAACTGCATGAGAGAAAAAAATATATAAGAACGTATTTGATGTTTCTTCTTCTTAGTAAGCAGTATATATGAAAAAAAAATACTTACAATATATACCTATTTAGTTTAGTTTTGATATGTAGCTTTGTTGCCTGGTTGAATGAGGATTTGACGCTCTTACGTCACTTCCGGATGAAGTCGGGCAGTAGTAAAAAAAAAAAAATCTGGTAGCCATGAATTTCAGCTAGCTTGCCACCGACAACTGGTTGGTACACTTGAGTAAGTCCATCCATGTCAAGACACAAGAAGGATTTTCGTAGTCCTACGCTGCTTCTGAGTACATATAGGACCTCTCCATCCCGCCTATCGCCCTGCTGTGAATCGGTATGTAGGTCGCTTTCAGACGGCCAAGCTAACGAGCTAGCAGCAGCAGCCGCCGCTAGCTGGGCAACCTGCTAGCGGTAGTGATGGATGGATTTGGCTGCTAAATACAGAGGTTCCGGTGATTAGTTTGACTTCTGTCGTGTTGGCTTTCTCCTCGCCTGTATATCCTAATATTACGGACCAAATCCAACGCTTTATATCATGTTTAAAGCAGATTTCATTAGCATGCCAGTGAGTCTGTGTTTTTGCTGAGATAGTGCTGTGAGTATTATCCCTGTTTACCCTTGTCAATAGCATCTGATGTCATGCAATTTATTGCCTATTGTTCATAGAGACCAACAATTTGCTGTCTTTGGAGCATTCGTAGAAGTAATCCTTGTTATATCGAGTCCTTAAAATAAACTCACATGTGTGATCTGTGATTTTAAGGGTTTTTAAACGTGTAGTTTACTATAAAATTAGACTGGAATACAAGAAGGTGTAGGTTGTCTGATTGTTTGTTCGTAATTAGTGCACTGTTCAATTTCAACGAAATCATTTTACTTTGACTAGGATCTGGCTGGCTCACCGAAGAGACTGCAAGACATTGGTGCAGAGCTTTTCCAGTTAACTTCAACAAAAAAGGATTTCTAAATACAGGTATGTGGTATGTTGGTAACCTTTTCAAAAGGATAGTATAGAAAAGTAAGTTATTTATCTGGACAAATATATATATATATATGTTATTAATAAGAGGATCATCTGTGTAGGTTGAAAGGTTAAGGTTGTTTTAAAAGTTAAAATTCTTGGGTAACTTATGAGGACACTGAAACCTGAGGACACTGAAACCTGAGGACACTGAAATGTGTAAAATGTTCAGATTTATTATTAAAAACAACATAAAATATTGTTCTCAACATAAAATGCGTCCTGCTTTTATTTTATTTTTTTTAATCTAAAGATTATGGATAAATACTTAAAATTAAGACAAAAATTGGATCTAGCACAGGCTACTTTAGCATATGATTGAGTGGTGGACTGGTTTATTTAGGAAATGTTGACTCTTAGAGCGCGTGTGCTCAAGTTCAGTCATCGAGAGCTATCATTCTGTCGCTTTTCGATGAATCACAGCTCTGACTTGCCTGAAATCCCCCACCAGGATCCATTTAGCTCTGCAGAGATCTGTTAATCAGCAGTTAATTTGACTCAGGTGTGCTGGAGAAGGGATGCATCTAAAAGTTGCTGTATTGATACTGGACTTTGTTACCTCTGCTTTAAAGAGTATTTGATCCGTTAAAAAAAATAAATGAATAAATCCACCCCTTTTCAGAAAAATATAGCAGGAGATTGTCAGACCAAAAATTCAACAGCAAACCCTTGCTATGTTAACTGGGACGACAAAATTGATTGCAAATGATATATAGGTATCCTTAAAGGTACAAAAACCATATAAGTGAATATGGTTGCGTATCTGAGCAAAAGGAGCAAACGCAAAGAATTTTTTTGGGTTTGGATATTTTATTTATCTTGGTGTGCTAATTTCTTGGCAGGCAACGTGTGCCTCTTAAATCACTGCCGCCTACACTCTGGTGTTGGATCAATTCCTCCCTAACTTATTTTTCTTTAGTTCTTTTTTGTGTAGTCTTAAAGCTTAGAACACACATTTTTTTTCTCAATTTACAACACTGGAACATTGATGCCAGTTATATTTTTGCTGCTGCTCTATATTGAGAATGAAAATGTGGCAGATCTACATTGTATTACATTTGCAGGATGGTTCTGCAGAACCTGGTACAAAAAAATGACATTCTAACATTTTAACAATGCTTACTTGTTTTGTTTCAAAACAATTAATGTGACCCAACACCATGTGATTTAGGTGTTACCTTTGTAGAACGTTAGACAATGCGCTATTCTAACATATTGCAACTTCTAAACATCAAATTACTTTTGCGAGATCAAACTTCAGGCTCTTCTCCGGCCTAAACTTTAATATTTCGATTAAAATATCAAATTTTGGTGATTGTTTTCTTCTGAGAAACTTTTGAGGCTCTCTTTTCTTATTATACTGGTGAAAGGAGTAAAGTTTAAAAGAAAAAAAAATCTTTGCCTTTTATTAAAATTGACACAATCTGAAGCAAAGCATTAAGGAATAAAATAGCTTTGAAACACTAAATATAAACACGCTACAAGCCGATCTACCTACAAGTGTATCAAAGCAGACAGTAAGTAAGGTAGCGTTAACATTAAAACAAACTGCTTTGCATGATAAAAACTTTTAGCGGGAGCAAATTGGAAGTGCATTGAAGACTGCAGCTTTGTCCTGTAGAAACTTCTGATCGTTGACAATATTTGATCCTAACAAAAAACGTCAACTCCATTGAAAGGAACACCAATGGTGAGTGAATTAAGGAGGGCACTATTACAATAATAATGTAGGACATGTAATCCAAAATGTTTTCATAAAACTGTAGGGCTCATTAGTTTAAGTATAAACATGGCATTTATTTTATTAAAGTACCAGACAGAGACTTTGTGTTGGCAGATTCCTTCACTAAAAGGCCCAGCATGGTCGTCGTGCCAACGTGTCAAAATCGGCCTTCGTTGTCGCAGCTTCTTGATGAAAATCTCATAATTTTGTTCTCGGCCTCTCACCACCACCGCTATGTTTAGCCCCTTCTTCTTCATGTCAGGTCTTACTGTAGCTAGTTAACGTTTAAGTTGACTCTGACCAGGTCATGAGTAAATATGGGCAGGAATGTGGGTGGAGCGTGCAGGAGCTGTGGGCGACACTCCGATGTCATTTGCTGTGTCATTCATCAACGGAGAACCTCGAGGTTGTGATTTCATTGGACTCGAATAAATCCAGATATTTTATTTTGTCTTTAAGACAAACAAGCGAAAGAGCCAAGTAGTTTAGATTGAAGCCTAAAATGATGCTACATCTCGTCCTCCTCCTGGGCGTTATAATGGCTCACTCAAATGAACCCTAATAGTTAATTTTTTTCTTATAGAAATTCATTACTTGTGTGGCTTTGTAGCCTCTTTCCAGCTACTACTTGTTGTCCGACAGGTTAGGTTGAAGTGACTTTTGTGACTACACAGGTCTGTCGTTAATCGGGAAAACAGAACATAATATTTTGCATCTAGAATTTATTTTATCCTCATTAAACTAAATTTAGTTCATTTGTCTTTTTCCCCATTTGCAGTGATTAATGTGTTCTGTAATTAATTAAGTGTTGCTGAGCAAACATGAGCTAATGAGCATAATAAAACAGTTGTGTGTCACTAAGTGGGAAAAGTGCGAGACTGAGAAGTTGTGAGAGAAGCATTTTGACTTCTAAATGTTGTTTATGTTGTCATTTCTGTCAGGGACCATGTGTTAAATCAATAGAGTCTAATAAAAAGCCTTTCTCCATCTCCCTCTCTCCTCTCTATTGTCCAATATCTTGTGGCATCCTGTGTCCCCGTGGTTATTACTAATATTTCATAGTCGGTGATAAATGTGTCATTGTGGTAGGCTGCTTTTCCAGTGGGTCGGATGACAACATGCCAGATTTCTCTGCAGATGCTTTATTGGAAGCACAAGTGTATCTGTACACACTGGTGCACATACTTGATAGAAAGACCTGCAACGAATAAGATCAGTGAAAATAATTATCGTGAGGTTTTGCTTTTTATCGACTCCTGTGGAGGAGTGTTTTGTCAATCATGTGCAAAAAAACATCAATTCAATTTATTTTGCATATTAAGGAGAGTTTTGTGCTGTTGCAAAAAAAAATGTTCCTTTTAGATTTAAAGTTTTTCCAAAAGGGTTAAGGGATATGTTTATTTACTTTATTATTTATCAGAAACTTTCCTATAATGATGAATCAGAATGCTTACTTCCAGCCAGAGTTTGGATTTTTACAATTGAAGCTCCCCCCTTTGCCCTCGGTTAATACAGGTCATATGAAAATCACAGGATTCCTTCAAATCTTTATAACCCAACGTTTACATTTGAACCTCAGCCTGAAAAGCTCACAACCTTTTGCCGTGTAAAAGCAACCTGATAATTGGTGCAATTTGGAGGTGTGTGTACTTATTCCTCCTTGGAGCTATGCATTATGTGTTTTTTATTTTTATTTTTAACTTTTTTAGTTTTAGTATTGATGCTTTGTTGCCATTGGTTGGTTAGGTGATCCTGGCTAGTAGCCCTTGCCTTAGCACAAGGCTGTTTCATATTTTGATTACCAATCGAAGTACTTACCAATGTCTAGTACGCTGCGACTACCAGTCACCATGGAGGAGTTGTGCATTCTCAGTTCAGTCTGGGAACTCTTATGCTTCATCACACTTAACCTGGATTAGGGATAGGCAACATGGATTTGAAATCTTATCACCCAATTTTGTGGCATTTTTTTTTTAAATAATAAAAATACAATATATATTTAGAACCTATTTCTAGTATTTTATTTGTTTAGGCCACTGTGTAGCTGTGACTACATGTTTCTGCACTCAGAGCCACACAAACCCCCAAAATACTGGAATCCCATTTCAAAATGGCTTTCCAGGAGGCCTGTTGCATGAAGAGAAGTGACTTTCATCACTACACCACACAACAATAATTGCATCAGTAAATATTTTCACATTAATCGATACTCTCATGTAACCAACATTTTAAAAAACCCACCTATTTTGACAGCACTGTCAACTTTTGGGGTTTTCAGACTTTTCTCATGATAAACCCAAATATTTATTACCGTAAGAAATTTTTCATGCCAACAATAAATTACATTTCTAGTGTCCTCAGGACCCTCCAGACCTGGATGGTTTATAATGTTGTGTAGCAGTAGTCTGAATGTGAACAGGGATTTGAGTAAGTCCTGTCTCTAAAGGTGTCAGCAGAGCCGGGCTTTGGACTTCAGAGCAAATCCAAAGTTGTCAATCGTTGTCGCGACATCCACAGTGATCAACCTTAGTTTAGATTGCTCTTCTTCTGCTGTAGTCTCCCTTTTCTGCAGAGCACACTTTTAGAGAAGCTGTTAATCGCATTAATGCATTTGTGAGAGTCCAAAATCCTGTCAAGAATAATAGTGCTGCTCTTTTGTTTGGCTTAGCTGTATATCTTTATACGCCTCTATATCAGACTAAAAAACATCATGACACATGTCATGCTGATTATTGCTTTCTCAGATTATGACTTTGTTGGACTCGGATGATCAGATTATCCAGAGTAATATTTCTTTGGGTACATTTTTAAAAATTAATGTAAAAAGTAATAAAGTGTTGGGAGTCATTTGCTAAATTCTTTTTTTTTTTTGTATTTTTAGGCTTGTCTTGTTCACCTTAAACATCAAAACCACGTTTACAGTGTTGCTATTTTATGCTTCAGATATTTGACACCACACATTCTGAATAACTGATATCTTGCTTCTGTGTTAAATTACTTTTTTCAAGCAACATATTTTGTAAATGTGTTTCTTTTTTTAAGCAAACGACTCTCTTTGCAACTTTATTAGATTTATCAGCTTTTCGATTGCCAACAGGCACTGGCTTTTAAACTCTTGACTCATTGTTAGTCCTAGACTTGTATCTAAAGGTGCAAATTATAAAAGTTATTTACTTATAATTTGGTAATTTGTCAGCTGGATTCTTGATCTGGAGAAAATAAAAATCATAAGCAGTTTTATGAAACTTTGAGCATAACATTGACCCCACATTTCTTTTATTGCACTACTTCTATTTCTTGTAAAATGACCATCTCTCTATAAAATTGCTTCAATATTTTCTATCTCCACTCTCCTTCCGAGATACAGATATACGCAGATGTTTTTCCATCTCTGTCAAGTTAGAATTAATTGGCATTCAGTGGTGAGCTTTTGTTGCACTTTGAGTAAAGCGAGTGGCCATCTTTTTATTGTTGCTTTTTCTTGTGGCTTTTCCTCACAAGAAAAGCTCCAGAACCCAACGAAACACAGTAAAAGGTTCATGTAGATCTATAGCTGGATATAAACCTTTCCTGCTCTTTTCTCTGCTCAGTGTTCTAATCATCTTTTTTTTTCCCTTCACTTATTCTAAATGAACTGATTCAGATTTGTTTTTATTGAATACACAATGGATTGTTTTAAAGACTCAAAACAATGCGTTTAAAAAATATTTTTGCAGCATTTTTTTTTTTTTGTTTGAGTCATCCCACATCGCAAATATTGAGCCGACCTCACAGACAAAATGGAGCATGTTTGCATAGGTAATGCTAAGTCGCATTATTGCTCAGTTAGTTGTGGAGTTCCTCTGGGGTGATTCCTTGGATCCGTTTTATAGAAACTTCTCCATGTAAGGTCATTCACCGCCTGCCATGGAGTTGCATTCATTGCTATGTAGATGAAACTCTATTTTATGTGAACACTAAAGCAACTGCTTATTCAGCTTCTTATGTAAATGTTATACAGTTGTCAAGAAGAAATTTTCGAATATCAGTCAAAAAAAAACAAAACGTGTGAACTAGTTTTAAATAATTTTGTTTTTCATACGTTTTAATATTTTTTACTAATTCGCTGTCTCTCCTCTTCAGATTTGTGCCAGAAGATGAACGGCCTGTCCATACGAGAGCTTTGTTGCCTCTTTTGCTGCCCCCCCTGTCCCAGCCGCATTGCAGCCAAACTGGCTTTTCTCCCTCCAGAGCCCACTTATGCTTTGCTCCCCGACCCAGATCCCGGATCTGGAGCAACAACCGTGTCTGCCGCCAACTCTGGAGCTGCTCCCCCGTCACTCGGAGCGCCGGGACTGCGTTCGCGGCTGGGTAACGCTGGTGGATCAGACAGAGGAGGCGGTGGAGGAGGTGGCGGTGGCAGTGGAGGAGGAGGAGGAGGAGGAGGAGGCGGCAGCAGTGGTGGCGCTGCCACCACCAGCAGCAGCATCGCTGGGCCTGAAGGCAGGTGGAAGTTGCACCTCACAGAAAGGGCCGAGTTCCAGTATTCGCAGAGAGAACTGGATGTGACCGACGTGTTCCTGACCAGATCTAGCCGAGGGAACAGGGTTGGATGCATGTACATACGCTGTGCTCCCAACGCCAGGTGAGACATGAATCACCACTGTGAGACTGTCGACGCTCAGACGTGCGCTTCATAAACCTGTTGGCAAGCCACCAGCGTTGTACAACAAATTTCAGGTTCGAGTTTCCAGTCTTTGTGCTCCACTAACTCCCATCCTTCTCTTCCCTGTCCGTCCCTCAGGTTCACAGTGTTGTTCTCGCATGGCAACGCCGTAGACCTGGGTCAGATGAGCAGCTTCTACATCGGCTTGGGCACCCGCATCAACTGCAACATCTTCTCCTACGACTACTCAGGCTATGGCGTTAGTACCGGCAAGCCATCTGAGAAGAACCTTTACGCAGACATCGATGCTGCGTGGCATGCCCTGCGCTCTCGGTAAGGAGGCAAGATTCATTTTAATTTAGCTGGCTCTTTATTTTATTTTTTTTAACAGTGGCTCATTTTTAAGTTAGACCAGTTACCAGATAGTTGCAGTAACTCTTTATTATAAGATATTTATAGTTTTGTTGTACAGTAGGAGTATGGTTTTGGCTATGTATAATTATGAGTAATTAAGATGCCAATAAAATTAGTAATTTAGATCCAAATGACTGTCAGTGCTCCACACTATTATAAAGAAATTAATAGGCAAAGAGTTTAATATGTTATTGTTACAAATGCCTGCCTGATGAGGCTGAAATATTAAAATACTAAGCCCATCACTGCTGTTATTTGAACAGCAATAAACTACATATATGTATGGAATAATAAATACAGACACTTTCTCTTGTAAAGACGTTATGAGAGAGAAATTTAATTATTTTGTGAAATTTTTTACAATTTCAATACGCTAGTACACAAGTAAAGCTACTAAAAAGTACAAATATAAAAACGGAACCAATAACATGATGCAGTTCAGTATGAATTGTTAGTATTGAGTAACCAAATTTATTTTGTGAGGTCTGTAGATGAAATAAAGGAATGAAACATTGAGATTGGGTTAAGCTCACAGCCTACAATATTTGTACTGGATTTTCCTTAAATCCCATTTGGTGAAACAAGAGGAACATCCGCTGAACTTGAAATTCCAGTTGACTCTATTCTGTGTCATATATTTTGAAACAAAACAAACAAAACAAAACAAAAAAAAAATCAGTCAGGACCGTGGGCAGCTCAGGCTTAAAAAAATAGTAATCAATATTGGCTTGAAAAGCTCAATCTGTGCATTTCTAACTACTGCATTAAACAAAAACGATATTATAAAGCTCTTAGGACCTTATCCTAGTTTCAAAATAACTAAAACTGCGACTCAATAATTCTTTTTATTTTTATTTTAGAAAAGAACTGTGTAAATTTAACATGACATAAAGCCTTAAAGGGCAAATTGCAAAGCGTAATTAAGTATAGTAGGAATTTTCCCTTTAAAATCTCAGTGCAAATCAAGACATTAAAAGGTAATATCACAATTAACTGTCGGGAGGAATAGTTTGTTGCTTTTCTCACTCGTGGAAATTTATTATGTGAAGCACTTTAACACTCATCACGCACTGTGTTGATTATAATATGTTTAAATTGCAAAACTTGGTATTTGTGAAAGTATTTGTCGACCACATTATTAAAAAAAAAAAAAAAGTTTTGTTCAGGTCGTTTTTCTGTTTTGTTCTGTAATTTATTGGCTTGTTTCACAGGTATGGCATCAGCCCTGAAAATATCATCCTGTACGGACAGAGCATTGGCACAGTGCCCACAGTAGACTTGGCATCGAGGTTCGAGTGCGCTGCGGTGGTCCTTCATTCTCCTCTCACCTCCGGCATGAGGGTGGCCTTCCCTGACACAAAGAAAACTTACTGCTTTGATGCGTTCCCCAAGTAAGTTCCTCGCCTCGGGCATAAATATGAAATTTCCCAAAAAAGCAACTCATGAATAAAATTTCAAAACGCAACGCAGTTGCTAAAATCTATATCGAGTCGAGAAGATTCCCTGCAGGCTTAACGGCATCTTTGGCATCCTGTCAAGTAAACTAATTGTTCTAGTCCAGTTAGAAACTTAGTTAAATTATTATTATTTTGGTCAAAACAATCAGTTAAGATTTTTTCTTTTTTTTTTTTTGTCAAGAAAAAAAACAAAAAACAATTTTACATTTTTCAGTAGTGAAGCAAAAAGCATCAGTCAGAAAGTAAAATACTAACATAGACTCGTGTCGTACTGCTCAGCGAAAACGAGGCAGCAGTCTGAGACAACACTCTTTGGTGTTGACGCTTTTACTGAAGGAGGAAGACAAAAAGTTAGCTATTTTTCATTTGTCAGACTGAAATCAACTTTCAGTTTATTCCTTATTCCCCCGTTTCTTTCAAAAATAAGAAAGAAAAGCTAAAGGAAATGGCATGCTTTGTCATATTTTAGGAGTTTAGTAATGACTTTAAATGAAACAATTTTGTTCTATCAGACTCAAAAAAGCAACACGTTTTTTATTCTGTGCGAGTCCTCTTTTAAGAAAAACTTTTAAATGTATATTAATTTTGACATGTGGTGAATGTTGCTAGAGATGAAGTAACGGCCTGAAAGAAAAAAAAAAAACCTGCATCAAGGTTAGAATTGTTTGTTTTTAATTAAATAAATAGACGATAGATTGGCATGTTTTTCCCATTGAGGCTCCAAAACAGTCTTTTGGAAACAAGGTTGTATTTGAGTTAGATAATGAGCGTTGACTGCATCTGTTTAATTATTTTTTACCCCGGCATATATTGTAGGACCATTTCTTGATGATTTTTATGCTTGATACTTTCTGAATACTCAGTTTTTTTTTTGTTTTTTTACTGGAGAAGAATCCACAAAATTCTTACAGACGTAATCCGATGCACTCGAGACGCATTGCATGTGTGACATTACGGCTCTTGCATTAAAACGTGACTGAAATCCATAAATCTCTTCCAGCATCGAGAAGGTTTCCAAGATCCCGTCTCCAGTGCTCATCATTCACGGTACAGAAGACGAGGTGATCGACTTCTCCCACGGCCTCGCCCTGTTCGAGCGCTGTCCCAAGGCCGTGGAGCCCCTGTGGGTGGAGGGGGCCGGCCACAACGACATCGAGCTTTACAGTCAGTACTTGGAGAGGCTACGGCGCTTCATCAACCAGGACCTGGCTGCGCAGCACGCCTGAGAAACAAGCAGCCTCTACGTGTTTGTATCTATGACACTGTGTATGTGGGTGTGTGGAAGCGTGTTTGCGATGAACGCGTGAGTGATTTTTGGTCACATCTGTGTGTCTTTTTGAAGCAGCACACCTGCAGGTTCAACACAAACACGACCGACGTTGTGTTTCCTGTTTTTAAAGGTGACAAAAAAAAAAGAAATTTTTTAAAACGTCATTAGCTTTATACATTTGTACAGTGTTGGTGAAACACTACAGAACTGGTGAAGTCATTTCAGAGCTGCAAGCGTCGTAGGGCGACGTGGAATTGCAGCTTTAAAACACGTCGACTTAATTCAATTGATAAGCGAGAGATTTTTTATTTTATTTTTTTTTTTGTCCACAAAGGCACACAGATGTAATTCTGAAGTGGTGTTGGTGAGTATGCTGTGATTGTGTGTGTGTGTGATTGTGTGTGCGTTCAAACTTCTCTGGATCTGTGTGCACACATTGGTATGCGTGAGTGAATGTGTGTAGAAATGAAGGACATCCTGATGACTTGGAAACCTAGAGTAGTGGAAGGCTAATGAGGACATCAATATTGATGTTTCTTTTTTGTTTTTTAATCATGTGATTTATGTATAATAATGAAGAATACCTCCACAGTTTGACTAGTTCTCTTTTCCAGTGGACAAATACTGATCAAGCATGTATCCCCCCCCGTCTCCACTACTTGTTTATCTTTTTAATGGACATCAATCTGACTGCCAGGGCATTCCCAAGTTTTTCTCCAGCTAACACTAACCTACTTAATGTGTGGTTTGGGGGTGATCTGTCTCCAGTCCTCTTGTTGTAGCCTGAAATCTTTTCACAGCTTGCGTGGCTACAGAGTGTCTCATACTTTCCCTCGTTATTAATTCTCAAAAGGCCAACTTCCATGTCCTAAACTTTCCACTAAGTAGCAGAAACGTGTTTCAGGGGAATAAATTAGATTTCCCATTCCAAAAAAAAAAAAAAAAAAGTTTTAATTTTCTCGGGATTTTTTTTTTTTTTTTTAAGTGCAAGTCTGCTTTGTCATTTTATCGTGTAAACTCAGAGTGGGCGCGCGGAAAGATTTAAAGAGACGTTTGCAGACACTCCAGGAAGTGGCTGCTCCTGAACAAGAAGCGGTAAAGAAAGTAGCACCTCATAAGACCGCAACGAGGTGACGCAGCAGAGAGGTTGCTGTGATTGAAAGGCTATAATGACGTGCGAGTTATTTTAGTGTTCTTGTTTATTGGGTGGAATGGAACAAGATGCAACTTTGTCACTTTTTTCTTAAAAAAAAAAAAAAAAAAACGAACTTGGGGATTTACATTTCTTTTGGATTTTCTTTAATCGACACAAACTTTAAATGCATCCTTACTGATATTTGGATATATGTCTCGTAGTAAGTTGAAGGCAAGCCGCACAAGTTTCAGGAAGCTCTAACATGTTTGTGGCAGAATCCTGCCTGAATATCTGAACACGGATCCAGCTTTTAAAGATGGTCCAGCAGTTTTTCCAGCATATTCCAAAAGCTTGATGTTGGTCAACTTAAAAACCAGTTTCTATTTATATTTGGGATCATCGTTCCTGTTGAAAACCCAATCATGTGTCTATTGGTTTGAGTTGAGTAATTTGGAGGCAGTCCTCCATCTTTTTTTTTTTTTTTATTGTTCCTGTACTGCTGTCAGCAGAATTGACCTCTCAGCATGATGCTGCCTCCACCCTTCGTTGGTTAAATATAGTTTTATGTTTGAAAGCCTCACTGACCTACTTGTATCTTCTCGATTGGGTCATTGTCTCCCTTCACCATAAAACCTTTGGCTTGACTTTGTGGCCAACTGCAGGTTTCAGGTTTTGGAGCAGCTCTTCCTCGCTCCGCTGCCTCTCAGTCCTTGCTGATATTAAACTCGGTTCACTGGACGTTGATACTGGTGTTTCAGCAGCTTCCACACCCCAGTGAATTTCCTTTCATCCACAGCTGACTGCTTGGAGCAGACAAACTAATTAAATTTAAAGTGTTTCAAATATTCAGTCAGAACCGCAGCTACAAAAAGTGTGAAATTTCTAACTTGCTAAGGCATTTGTCCAAAGTGTAAGGACATATTTGAGCACCTGATGTGTTTTGTGATTTGAAAAAGTGAAGTTGCGTTGTATAATCCTTCCACCCTGGGAAAATGGTTCAGATGCATAATTAAGTCTAAAATAAATCAGAAAATCATGCATTATAGTAGTCATGTCAACGTCTGAATGGCACTGTAAATGTTTTAATTTTTGGAGAGAGCCATTGTTTTTTTTTTCCATTTCTTTTTCTAAGCTTTGCTGGAAACTGTCTAGCTGCCTCTTGAGTGAGACGCCTCTTGAGAATTGAAACAAACGTAATTAAATGTTTTGGCCTTCGGTCAGAAGCGAGGCTAAAAAGTTGAGACCTTTGGAGCTTGATGCTTTGATAAAAGTTGACTCCAACAGCTGCCGTCTGCTCCAACAAACCAACACGAATTACATCCGTTTTTATTCCGATGTTGCGCGTAACCTGAATTTTGCCGGTTAGCATTCATCCGTTTCTAGCCGCCACCGCCGCAGCAGCATATTCGCTAGGCGAATTTTAGCTTCGATGTAATTTTTCCTGAGTTGATTGTTTCATAATCATACTTCGTGATGTTGAGACTGATAATGTGATTCAGATGAGGTGCCAGAATGGAATATAGCTTCCTGTACCTTCCTGTTTTTGTTTCCATCTCTGGCCCTAAATGTACAGAAGCTCTTCTTGTGGCTGGCAGCACACTGCAATGTCTGACACAAGCCATACCTGAGCCTCGTCACTGTTGTTGTGGTGCAGGTTCCACCACACGTACGCACACACACACACACACACACACACCTTTGCACATCGACATGCATACACAAACACACACACACACTATATGTATTTACACATTTATATATATATTTATATCTGATCTAGCATGAAAAAGCAGGTCTTAAGTTCAGCACTATTGTATAAAGCATCCAAAGTGTAACAAGGGTATAAAATGTACGTCCGTGTCTTTTCATTATCATTGACTGTGTTCTAAAGGAGAAAAGCATCATGGATACAGGTTTTCCTGGGTGAAGAAGTACCAGCAGGTCCCGTGTGCAGACCTGCTGTAGTACAAGGCGTTTGCCGCACAGGAGATCCATCAATTTCAGCGATTGTGGCCGCATTGTATCAAAGGGAACATTTAACCGGCGCTGACCTGATTGCTCCATTTTGGGAGTGCGCGTGGGTCTCGGGAAGCAGCAGAAGACGTTTTCTGAACCGCCACTCACCTCCTGTCTGCTCGAACAGGGGTATTTCTCTTTTCTTCTTCTTCCGTTCTCATCCTGTGCTTTGCGTATGTGATGTTTGAGCAATGGAAATCTGTTGCATTCTCAAACTCAGAAACTGAGTCGTCAGAAGAATTTGAGAGAGTAAAAAAGTCTGTCTCTCTCGCTCTCTTGAAGTAAAATTTGTCCTCAGTTTTCTACCGGAATGGGGAAACCAGGGAGACCTCACTGGTTTGGAGAATCTGGGTTGGAAACGTACCGTTTATCGATGCACCACTATGGTTGATATATTGTATCCTTTGGCCTTGAATGTTCATTGATTGGGGAGGGTGGGGGGATAAGCAGTAAAAAAACTGTATGCATGTCTGTTGTGTTTTGCAGAGCAAATGATGGGATGGAGCATAATCTTGTGTTAATGTGAGGATAAAGGTGAATTCATGGCGTTGAAACATTAAAACTCCAAAAAAAAAAAGAAAAAAAAAAGGATGTTTATCTGAATTTTTTAATGCTGATACTAACTGATGTAATGTTGATTTTTTTTATTTCTTTTTTTTTTGTGCTAGAGATTGACCGGGTCCGATGTGGGGGAGGGGGGGATGTAGAACCTATTAGTAGACTGTTTATATGGTTACTGTACTTACCTGTTCTTTTCTTTGTATTATAATTTGTAATTTTATGTTGCTTTTTTTGAACTGAAAATATGATGTAATGAAATGAATTCATGGGACTGAATCTTGACCTTTTTATGGACAACAAAATAAAATCACTTACATACAAAAACATGAATTTGGGTGATTTTTTATTATTTACAATCCATAAATTAAAATTTATTGCACAAACTATGCAGTTACAAAGGTAGGCAAATATTTGTGCGTTTAAGACTGCTGCCATGTTGGAAGTAATGAATGAAAATGTTAGGGATTCTTGTAAAAACAGTAAGTTTCAGGTAAAGAAATCAGCTTTAAGTTATGCATTAAATTTATACTGTCAGAGCACATATTTTACACAGATTACAATTGGTGCCAGAAAATTCATTTGTGAAAAACACAATTTGCCAACAGTAAATCAAAACCTAAAATTTGACCCTTTTTATTAATGTTT
This sequence comes from Poecilia latipinna, assembly GCF_001443285.1. NCBI lineage: Eukaryota > Metazoa > Chordata > Actinopteri > Cyprinodontiformes > Poeciliidae > Poecilia > Poecilia latipinna. The sequence continues at coordinate 15,733 of NW_015113075.1, read as the reverse complement.
AAAGAATCTGAAGATGGTTTTGGTTTCTTCGTATTGTTTTTTTGGGGGTAAACGTAAGGTCGCAAAAGAAAAATCGGACGCCATTGCTACCCCGGGTTTAATAAATCTGTAGTGGCTTACTGCCCTCTGGTGGTCAGATGCTGTCATTAACAGGCTGAAGTACATCAACTTGAAAGGTACAATAAAAAACACCACCATCGGGTGTGAGGCTTAAAAATAAAGACCTAGCGAGTTTATATTCCGGCTGAGTTATGAGACTGAGTCTGTTCTTATATTTGCAAAAAAAATAGCTGATCCAAAAAAAACACATCAAAAATCACTGCCAAGGTGCGCTAGTTGTCTCCACATAGTTCTGTTAGCTTCTGGCGCTGGGTTGTTCCTCACATGCAGACTGGAAAGGCATGCACCAGTTTGGGATTCCTACACAGACCTCCAACTTGAGTAAAGCTAATATAGTTTTATAGCATTTACTTTAAAGAAAGAAAGAAAGAAAAAAACACCAAATATAAATGTGAATGTGATCTATTATTTGGTGCAACAAACATAGCCACTAGAATAACAATTCTACAGTTATAATATGCATAACATTATTTTTGATAAATAGATTTAAGCAAAGACCTGTTAAGTTTAGTTACCAATAATCTCAGTGGACTATGCAGTTATAGAAGTTAACTATTAACTGTACCTCACTGATTTTATTACCTTTGGCATCTGCCTGTCGACTGATTTATTGTGAATTTCCCAGCTGCATTTTTGAAAACCACACACCTTAATAAAAGCACCATCTTTTAGCCACAGTACAGCAACAAGTGGGGGAAGGGCAGCACTAAGTTACTCCTGTCAAAACTGTACTGTCAGTTAAATAAAAGGAAACGAACCGCTACATTGTCTGTTGTGAATAATGCACCGTTAAACGCTTTGGGTCTTAATGAAGCCAAGGTCATACTACACACTCAGGTATATTCCGCACATTTCAAGGATTGGGTTGGTAGCAGTACGGGGTTAATTTTAGCAGTTGTATGACAGAAATTTGTGGAGGCAACTTTTAGAAACCCTGATACAGAATCCTATGTATTTCTGGGTAAAGAGAATCCAGTTGTACCTTTAAGATTAGCTGTAGAACATCAACTTTAAACAGGAGTTTACTTTCTGTTGTGAAAAGTATTTGTGTGCAATACTGGAAAAAAGAAATATTATACATGTTCCATTTAAATATACATTATGTACAAAAGTCAGTATGCGTTACTGTCGAGATGTCTTTGTTCCGGGTGTTTATGTTTCCTGGTACCTGGTGGGAAAAACAAGACGAGGACGAAAAGTGAGCTGAAGATAGAGGAGGAGTGAAATTAATATTTAGCCTAATCAAAACACACTTATAAGCAACTTAATAAAAGTTGGTTACATTGTAGCTTTTTAAAATAATGCTAAATTGATTTTATTTAATAAAGTAACATTTTATTGCTAAAATCTGACTTCAAATCTAACTCTGGCAAACGTAGATCTGAATGCTTAAGTTTACAAACAAAGGTGGATGTTCTGAGACAAGATTTACTGTCGAGATTTCAAAAAGTTTTTAATTCCTCCCTGTTGTTTCAGCACAAAAAATACAGACAATACATCCTGGTATGCAATCACTTTTCTCTCCTTCTGACTCCTGGCACGAACAAGTATGGCCACTTCTCCCCTATCTAGCTGCGATCAGCAGTAGCTAATTGTTTGAAAACCGGTTTGAGACGTCTCACTTTTTTCCCACACACACACACGCACACACACTCCTTAACCGACTTCCACCATGCGGGTTTGTTTGCGCGACTTCACTCACTCTGCGTAGTGCGAAAACAGATCGGTCAGGGCTCCTAGAGAGCTCAGCTGCTCCTCCAGAGCGGTGATCCTCAGCCCGATGTAGCCGGACACCAAGAGCAGCAACAACATCCTGCGAGAAAAACAAACAAATAAAAAAAAAAAGGAAGGAAGGAAGGAAGGCATTACATGAATGCAAGCTTCGCGTTCCACAAGTTACAACCCCAAGCTGTGCTTTCACTCTCAGGGTTAAAGGCGTGAGATCATAGAGTGCTGATTTTACCAACAATAAGATATCAGTTACATCCATCTTTGTGGCGCACAAGGAAAAATCACGGCACGTTCAGAAAGTTGACGTGGCAGCACGGGTGTGTATGTTTTAACATTTCCAAACTCAAAAACGTTTGTCAAAAGATTGTTTTCTGCAAGAGTCCGCATTACAGAGCCTCAATCACATCACTGTCCTCTGTGATTAAAGTATCTAAAGTTTGTTCTTACGGAAGAACTGGACTTCTTTAGTTAAAAGGCCAAATGTCTGAGTCCTCCATGACGCACACTCAGTTAGAAATGTGCAGTAGTCAGCAAAAAAAAAAAAAAAAAAAACTTTCGCTGATGGAGGTGGGAAAATATTTATACCCTTTGATCTGACATGTTGTATTTTATTAGGCCTTTAGGTTACAGATCAAAACAAAGCAGTGCAAGACTGAAATAGCAGGAATGGACACATGGTTTTCAATTGTTTTTGTATAAATCTAAGTCTGGCATAAATATCTGTTCTGCCACCGTTAGTCTGGTTGACCTTCAGTACAATTTAGCATCACCTTCAAACTTCACTTAGTTTGAATGACTATTCTCACCAATTGTGTGGTGTTACTTTGTGTCCCACATAAAATCCTACATTGAAGTTTGTGAATGAAATGAGTGTAATTCATTCCACACAATTGGCTGCCGTACTTAAACTATCTGCTGACTGGACAACTTGTGACAGAGTTAGATTTTCAGCCGCTTTATTTACATTCAGCTTAGATAAGGATGTGGGTTTTATTTTGCCTCAGTAAAGCAGCTGAACACGGACCGAACTGAACAGAGCGAGAGCCAGGAGACGGATGGCTTTTCAAACAAACCGAGAAAGTTTGGCTCGGCTTTAGCAGACTTGTGCGGTGTTACTCACAGGACCAGGAAGACATGGAAGACGACTCTTAGACTCAGAACTTCTCTGAAGAACAATAAAAGCGTAACTTTCTCAAGGAACCTCCAGATCCACGACCCGGCTAACAAGAAAAAAAATAAATAAATAAAACATTTAAAAAAAACGAAAGCATCAATAAAAATGTAAACACATCAACAAGTCAGGAGTCGTTACTCGGGTTTTCTCACCTCTGCCATTTTCATTTGTGAAACCGCCTCCCTGCGCGGTCTTGCATGTGCCGTCAGCTGCGGAGGAGACACAAATGCGTCGTTATTCGCTGCGGCGACGTCGACATGCTCTCTACTGCAGTTCAGATCGGCCTCTTTACCTCCACCGTCGAACGGAGAAACGCTGTGGTTGAGATCGTTGTTCTCTAAACTGTCCTCTAAACTGGAGAAGCTGGAGGTCTGTGGGCAAAAAGATTTGCGGAGGCTGAGAGTCGTTTTTTTTTTTTGTTTGCTTCTGGATTCGCGCCGCCTATAAAAGTCTCCTGAGACGCAGACTCACCGGATCATGCTCAAACTCTGCAGAGGACAGGTAAGGGCTGCTGCTTGGGCTGCTCTCCTAATGCAACCGTTAAAAACAAAAACAAAAAAAAAACAAAAAAACTGTTAAAAATCTGAAGTTTGCTTTTGCTCACCAAATGGGAGAACGTTTCATTTACCTGAGGCTGACAGCAGAGGCTTTGGAGGAGTTTGCAACAGGCACTATAGTTCCTCACTGATGCAAACAAATACTGAAAGAGAAGAGAAAGGGTTAAATTTGGGCCAAAGCGTGGCATAGGGTTTGCTCTGCAGAATTAGCATTAATTTCCGTCTTCCCTTCTTCCCCCACTACTGTTTCAATGTTTGATTTTCATAGATTTTTTTTTTTAATTATTATTATTATTAGCTGGAGCCAAAACTGAGGGAGATAACAGAGTCAGGCCATAAATTTCAGTTCCTGGAGGGAACAAGTCTCACCTGATGCATCTCAAGCTCAAACTGCGCAAAACAACTCATAGGTGTTCTGTTAAACATGCTGATTGGCTTTCGTCGCCAATTACAAAAGGCACCGAAGTCCCAGTAATGGCAACTTTATCGGTTTCAAGCGTAATCATATCTGGAATACGTTGCTTCAGCTCCGCAACAACGCCGCCGCCTTTGCTCAGGCGACCCCCGAAGCGATCTGCATGGAATACCAAACACTGTGCCGGTCTAAAAAGCGCCAGTGGAGGAGCCTGACCTTCTCTCCGCCAGATGTTAGCACGGACAGCATAGACAGGGTTGGGTTGTGTTTCTTTATCTCCTTCACACTGGAAATAGCAATCACCACCTGTATTAAAAAAAAAAAAGAGCAGGTCAGTTCTGGACGCTGTGCTACATTTGAGTCATGCACCTAACTGGTGTATTTATCCAGCGAAGGCGAAACACCTTTGGGTAAAATAGAAAAGGTTTTCGTTGTTTGGATTCCCTGAAATATCATCACGCACTGATTTGTTGGAATGATGGAAGTGACGGTTTAAAAGGTTCACAAAATAGCATTCAATACCCTGAAGTAGATCTGTTATGTGTTTTTCTTAGTTTGTTGTTTTAGGAAAGTAGAGGAGGTCTTAGCTGCTCTACCTGTTAGCTTTAGCTTCCAGCTAATCGGGATTTATATCCACTGAAGATGGCGAAAGAGTTACAAATATGATTTGACCGCTTACAAACTTCTTCTGTTTTTCAGCAAATATGAGACAAAGATGAGCTGAGTAAACACATAATGATGCCTGGTTATAAAATGATGATTCTTTAAAAAAAAAAAAAAAACCTGTGAAAAAAGTGAAAAGCTAATTGAGCCCAAAATCTAGTAACTGGTTGTGTCAAATATTTGTGACAACCGACTATCATGCTCACTCTTCTTTTGCCAAGCGTGTCATTCGTTTTAAATTGAAGCATCAATTTGTTTTGATTCCAACTTTAACTAGGCCACTTTAAAACCTTCCTAAAATTGGGGAGGGAAAACTGCTGCATTTTCCCCCCAATTTTATTTATACAACAAATTTTATTTTACACAAAAACTCCAACAGCAGAGCGGGGCATACACAACTTCGCACGTCACAGGCGTCACCTCCACATGATAAAAAGAAGAAAGAAAAAAAATCTGAACTTTTATGTTGGGCTGTCCGACTACAGAAGACGAAAGCGAATTCTGTGGACGAATAAAGCTAAAGTCGGAGACTTCTTTAAAAACCTGAAATGCTCCACTTCCAGTAAAAGAGAACATATTTTCATGCTCATTAAATTAGGATTTTCTTCTCTATAAATCTCATTAGTCAGATTAAACGTACTTTTTGAAAATAACAGCCTATATGAAGGTATTAAACATGCTTTCAGTTAAGTCCATCTGTACTAAAAAGGTTTTTTATTGGTCTGATGTAATATTCTAATCATAAACATTATGTTTTCATTCGCTGCAAGTGGAAAATCATCAAAACCGGCAGAAACATCAGTCTGTGTGTGATTGACCTATATTATTAATGTGTTTCACTCAGTGAACATATCTAACGAAATAAGTGGAATTTTCAATAAGATTTAAATTTACCGACCGAGTTTGTACGTGAAACTTATTTGGCTTTTCGTCACATTTTTGACTTTTCTCTGACGTTCTTGTTACACGTCAAAAATGCACCAAAGCGAATTACCTTGGTCTCTTTCAGGAGCACAGACGAGTAGAAGCACACGTTGTTCTCTGAAACAAAGAGTTTTCCGTGATACAGGACCTCCCTCTGCAAGGAACAGGTAAACGCTGCAACAACAGAAGCGCATAAAAAAAAAAAAAAAAAAGAGGGTCACCGGGGGGAAACATGAGCACATCTGCTGAATCATTTATCCACGCGAGGAGCTTGCGGCTCCGCAGGACATTTTGGCAATCGAGCACATCCGGAGGTCCGGCGATTGGAAAAGTAAGACAGCGGAGATAATTGGAACAAAAGTCAGGACGTGAAGTGGTTTTCCATAATCGATCGCCGTAAATGAGCAACAGACTTTTTGATTGCGAGAACACTCACTGTGCGTCAGCCTCTCCTCCGCTGGGATCTCTGGAAACAGTTTGTGGAAGGTTTTGATGTACTTTATGCAGCTCTGTGGAGGAACACAAACAGCTGTTCAGATGTGTGGATGTTGAGCAGTTTAACCGAGAACCTTTTCCTTTCGACACAAAGTTGGACTCGGATCGGAAGTAACAAATACTCGGCTCGGGAGCAACGGCAACACTAGTGCGATCGCAGCCGATGACAGAGGACGTGCCATCTTTCTGGGAAGAAAGTCCTTTAAACTTGAAAAGTAGCACACATTTGAGATCACTGCCAACACTTGAGGGATTACCATTTTTAGATAATAAAAGCAATTATCTTTTATTGTTTTCACGCAGCGATGAATGCAGCAGCCTGCTGCAGACGGAGAAAATCACATAGGTTAAACTAAAAAGCGGGGGCTTGCCTAAAATACCTAACTTAATCTTAAAATGACATAAATAGGGGATGACACTCCCATTTTTATTCCTACTAGATTAAGCTTAATACAACCCACTGGGCCAATATAGTGCCTTTTTTCCTCCTGTGTCATTCTTATATTTTGACACTGACATCATATATGAAAAATTTGAAATCTACCATTTAAGATCCAAATTAATTATTTGTTTTTCTATGTTTCTTTGTTTTTTTTAAGAAATAGGAACTTTAGAACAATTCAATTTAGTTCAACTTTTGTGAATGACGTGAATATACACACACACACATATTATATATATATATATATATATATATATATATATATATATATATATATATATTATCCAGATAAGGTTTTTGAAACCGTCAGGGAAGTTTATAGACCCAGTCTAATATTTGACATCAGAATGAACAAATAATGATGACTAACATTAGTTCCTTTCTATTAGTTACTGAATAACAAGCCTGTGCGTCACTTGACAGCATCTGATTTAGGTCATTTATTCAATTGATACAGGTGTGTTGGAGCAGGTGTATCTAAAACATGTGGGGCCACGTGCGAGTATCTTTGAGGCTGTTCCTGATTTATTTATTTATTTTTCCCCTTTGGAGATCCTATGGTACTGATGCACATTCCTGGGACGTCATGCCGTGAAAGCAAGTCTTCAAAATGTCCCGCTCCTAAAGCATTTTTCAGAAAATGGAGTTCATCTTGTCTGGAAACTGCTTCACATCGTCTCCTATACCAACCAGCGAGCAGCAAAGTCAGTCTGGGGTCAGTCAGACAGTCACTGTCGACGCTCAATTAATGTCTGAAATTTCCAGATTGGCAAACTTACTGAAGCGTCTGCTTTTTCAGAGCTACTCCCACCTGCAAGCGTCAGTTAGTGCAAAAAAAAAGGGAACTGGAGGGAAAACGATCGTTTGCCACTCAGTGGCGACTACAAGGCTCACCGACAAAATAAATCTGTGCAAAAAAAATAAATAAATAAACAAAAAAACATGACATTTAAAATAGGATGAATGCATGAGCAACCATAAAGAAAGTCAATCAAATTTGCTAAATGCGTTCTGCCTAAAGTTAAACTCGTATACAGGGTCTTTTTGTGATGGCAATAAAATGTGAGAATTTGTTTTGGTTTAAATAACTGGGCCTTTTTCATAAACAGTTCTTGCAGGTATGTTATAATGTCATATATCAATTTAGCATTTATTGTATTTCTTTTTCCTCCCCCTACAATCCAATATATTACTTCAATTTTAATTAAAGTGTCACTATTGTCATTTGAAAATAAATTTATTTTTTAAATTTATAGAATATTATCTGATTATCTCTATGTAGCACCCAATTATGCTCCACCCTGATTACTACAAGATTTTCCTGTTCAGGTTTCAGACTGATGAGAAGTTGTTTTTGTTTTTTTTAACGCCTTAAAATATTATAATATACTTTGTGGTCGTCTGTCAAATAAAATCCCAACAGAAAACGTTGGAAGATAAAGGTTGCATTGAGACGAAACATAAAATAACTGGGCCTGACATGTGATGGAAAATCTTAACATTTCTTGACAACACAAGCTTTCACAGATATCACAAAGTGTAAATCTCAATTCAAGCTACATATCTGGGTCATAACTCTTTATGGCTTTAAAAAGGGGGGATGCTACAAGTTTACATATTTACTTCACGTGCAAAGAAAAAGGGAACAACACACTGAGGCGATAAGGAAAGTATGAATCTGACTTACAGGAGTGATGGTGAGCACATCCGATCTGCTGAGACAATCTCCTGCTGTGGCCTGGTCCCTGAAGTCACAAACAGTTTCGTTTCATTTGGATGGACGGCATCGCCGCACAATCTCAGAATAAGTGTGATGTTTTCTCTCAACTGGAACTTTTCTGGATGTCCGTGTGGTGCTGAATGCGTTGTGCACGGTACCTGTTGCCCATTCTGAAGCTTTGAATTAGCCGCCTGCCCTGCAGCTGCTGCTGCTGCTGCTGTTCGACATTCCCCAAATTCAGGCTCTGGCTCCGGCTGCACTTCTTGACGCTGCCTCTTCTCGTGAGAAGAGGGGAGGGCTCGTCCACAACTCTGGTCCAGGGGGGGGGGGGGGGGAAAACGTCAAAAGGGACGATCCAGCTTTTTTAAATGAGCCTTGCAACGGCTCAGATCGATATATGCGAAACAAGGTAAAGAAATGAAATCGCTGATGGGAACAAGAGTTGGAGGCGCAGCATTTTTAGAGGCGTCAGCGCGGATCAAAGCGGCTCCAGTGTGCTGACAGCAAACATCATTTCATTAAAACCTTCAGCTTCATCGTTCCGTCTCGGACAGAAACAGGAATTCGGCTCGTTTTACACAAACGGCTTGTAAAGCATCAACAAAGAGTCGTGTTCGGCTCTGCAGGAGGCACGGATGAACAGCAAACAGGCACAAGGAGAGTTGTTTCGTTTCTATGAATCCAATGTAATGCGCCTGTCGGGTAACGCCGCTCTTCACAGCAGGTGTTTGAAGTGCCACAGCAGCGAAATTACAGCCCTGAGCAAAACTACTTACACCCTTTGATTTTATTCCCCCTCCCCTTCATATTTCCACAAAGTTCAAATTATTATATTGGGATTTTATGTGACAGACCAACACAAAGGAGGGAATGTGTGTGGACAGGAAGTAATAGCGTACATGCCGTTTGAATAAAAATAATAATAAAAGTAGTGAAATGTGCGACTTGCATTAGTATTCACTCCACTTTACTCTCATGTCCATATATAAAACCTAGTAAACGGAGATTATCCGTTTATAATTTAACTTCAGCTGTTCTGTGATTCCCTCACAGGCTTGTTTCAGCAAATCAGCGAACAACCTGCATTGTGAAGATGTGGAAGTTGTGGAGAATTTAAAGCAAAGTCAGTTTACGAAGCAATATCCCAAGTAAGTTAGAACATTTGCTGCTCATGCCGTTACAAATTCGTGTGTGCCTGCTCATGCTGTTGCAACTGTGGAGGAGCTGCAGAGTTTCACGGCCTAAGGTGAGAATTTCTGTCAGCTCTTAGCCATGTACTCGGTGAAGCTAAGAGCAAATAAAAAAAAAAAATAATAATAATTTCAACCACTTTTTTGGCCTATAAGCAAATGTCAAATGAAGACTGCAAAGTATGAGACAAATGTGCTTGCAGCATCAAGCTGAGCAGAGGTCCACCTTCCGGCAGAATCACAACCCAAAAAGAGACACAGCGAAATGGCTTTGGAATGGGAAAACGTAGTCCATATGCTAGAATGGCCTCTTCAAAGTCCACTTAGATCAGTAGAATTAAACTGCAATGCTCTCCATCCAATCCGAGCTCCTTTGCAAAGAAGAACGAGCGAAGATGCCGGTGTCTAAAAGCCTGTAGAAATGCAACTCAAAAGAGCAAAAGAGGGAGCTTTATAGATTTTTTTTTTATATGTAAATAAACGACTAATTAAACCCTGTTTCTTTTTATTTTTCCACCTTCACACAACTTTGAGTCGGCCTATATACCCCATAAAATCCTTGTAAATAGGTTGAAGCTTGAAGTGGTGACGTGAGAAAACGCGATAAAGTGCGAGAAGTATGCGTGCTTCTGCGGCGCTGCATCTCTGAGTTATTGCTAGTCATTCTGCCGTCGCTGGGCAACAGCAGGGATCCCTGGAGGTTGGTTTCACTTTGAAAAACCAAGCAACGCAGAGTCTGGTCACATATATCTACCCAAGGACCAATTCGTCATCATAAAAGACGGACCTTACAAAAGGCGAGAAGCCTCGCGAAAGCCTGGCAACAATACAATAAGTACAGTTCACATTTAATTCATTCTTTTGTTTGTTTAAAAAAAAAAAAAAAAAAAAAAAACGAGAAATACTCACGAACTGCCCACTGAGAGTTTTCTGCTTTTCTGAGTCATGACAAAAGAAGACTTCCCAACTTCCACACAAAGTAGTCAGTCACCAATAACACGACAGTGCGATGATGTTCTCACTTCAGACTCATTAGCTCTCAGCGCCTGGCGGTCCAGTGTTTTCCTTTTCCTGGAAGTCGCTTGGAAATAAGCAGGTGACGGAAAGAGAAGACTGCCCACTTGTTCGAGGGATACAGGTGGGGAGGAAGCGCCGTTTCAAACGAGCCAATCAGAGGACGACTGCGGAGGTAAAAGCTGTGACGGTGGGCGTGGCCTGCATTCAGAGAAGGTATGTGGAGATGGCGGCGAACCTTCGCATGACAAGTCACGCACAAGCCTTTTAACCTGTTCGGCCTGCGCAGATAGGCATCAGAGTGATTGACGTCCCGCTTCCAAAGACAGTCCATGACTTAGCAGTTTTCTCAAATGCTTACACGAAAAGTTTCACATTCGTCAGTGAGGTAATCAAAGCTGATTATATTAAAAAAAGATCCAGCTGACTATAATTATTATTTTTTTTTTGTAATCAGATCTGTGTCGAATTTGTACCGTTTAATTTATTTTGTGTGTGTGTGTGTGTGTGTGTGTGTGTGTGTGTGTGTGTGTGGTTCCAGTTTTGTTTTTCTAGTTGTATTTTAGTTTAGAAACAAAATACTATTTCACTTTCACTCAATTGAGAGTGCAATAATTCCAGCAGCAGTTTCCTCTGCCAATTTGCACATCTGCACACATCTTGGTCCGTTCTTCTTTACAAAATACCTCAAGCTCAATCAACCTGCACGGAAAGCGTCTGTGAAAAACAGTCTTCCGCAAATGTTAGGAGTAAACTTGATTGATTTGAACTCTGATTGCTTCTGCATTTAGTTTCATCCAGTTTGTCATCTACTCTGCCTCTGTGTCGTTGCTGTAGAAACAAACAAACAAAAAAAAAAGCATTCATTATCATGCCAACACTCTGTTAGATGACAATTTCCCCGCTCATGTACAGTGTTGCACATGTAGTCCAGGCTTTTTCTGACCGAAGGTCTTTCTCCATTTTGTTTGCTTTCACCATTACATGTCTTGTGGCAAATTACCAAAATGCCATCTTCATTAGTTTTTCTTGTTTTAACACTATTTTATGATTTGATGTGGAGGGAACATCTCTAATAAACACAATGACCCACCTGAGTTGTGGATATATGTTCTTCAGACTTACCGTAGTCATATTTGGGTAGGTTTATAATTGTTTAGGTTTAATATTTTTTTTTCTTTTTTGCTTTTGAGTCACAAGCTTTGAACATTCCTGCTTTTAACGTGACGGAATGTGAAAAGGCTACAGAGCTAAAAATACTTTTGCTGCATAAACGGACAAAGATATGAATACGACAAAGACTAGCGAAAACCTCCGAGTCTTCCTGATGAAATGGTAATTGATTAGCTTTTTCAGGCTTAATGGTTGACCACTTGAGGTTATTTTTTTTCCAGCACAGCTGTAGTCTGAACCTCAGTTAAGTTCAGAACACAAGATTCTTCAAACAGGGCATAGATACTGCAGGCTAATATGAGGCTATCATTTTTTTTTTAATGTGACTCACATAAACTGTTGCTGTTGAAGATTTCAGTATAAATAACTTCATACAAAAGAAAGTGCAAAGCCATGGAGCCTGTCTTTTAGAGAGGAAGAGCAGCGTGATGAAGAATGTGCTGCGCTGTTTAGATAAGCATCACTGAAACGATGGCAGAGAAACACAGACGTTCCACATGATGGCGTCCACTGCAGACACAGCTACTATGCCAGGGGTCATCTGGCAGATTCTCTGATTCTTCTCAACAAAATGATTTAGAAATTACTTAGATTCAGAGATAAAAGAATAAAAAGAACGTGTGCAACATTGCAAAACCAAAGAAAGGGTTTATCAGTGATGATTTTTTTCAACCTTAAGCATTTAATTGCCCATAATTCAACACTGCGACCCAAGGCCTCCTCAGGTACTTTATCTCAACACGGAATTTCTTGTTCTTCTATTTTTTTCTCTTTGTTTTTTCAAGAAGAACAACCTTGAAACCTTCTGGCTTTCTGAAAGATCTCGATGAAGCGGCTCAACAGCAGAAAGCAGGAAATAAAAATACTGTTTCCACCCACAGTGTCTAGTCACACAAGGGTGTGTGTGAGCATATCCGATCTTTCCTCTGTATCTTGTGTGAAGTAAAAAAAAAACAACAAAAATGTGAAACACATGCAGAGCTCAGGTGAGTTCATTCTTAGGAACACCTCTGCTCGGATCAGACATGGGTGTGTCACGCTCATACAGATAAAAGATTACACTCCGTATCACCGATCAGCTGATCCAGATTCCTTTTATTTGCTCTGATTTGAGGTTCGAGGAAAAGCTCCGCCGTTCCTGTGGCTCCACTGCACCTGCTTGTTGTTTAATAATCCTCACATGTGAGTTTTACAGAAGAGTGCGTCAAATAATGGAGCTGAGTCAGGAAGGTGAAACTGAAAGTTTCACCTTCAACAAGTAAAAACAAGAGAACTAAAAGCCTCTTTTGGTTTAAGAGGGCATTTACTGTGCAAATCGCTGCAGCTTTCTGTTAATTTGTTTTCTTTTTTTTTTCTTCCCAATGATGTAACATGATTCTGATGAATAGTCCTTCAGGTTTTAAAGTTTCTCAATGTTTTCTTCCATTATATTGTCGAAACAAATAACGTGCTGTCAGTGTCAGAAACAAGGACTTGACATAACCATAAAAAAAGCAGCGTAACCTCTAAGAATGACCCGTGTGCCAAAATCAAGTATTTTTACGACTTACTATGTCATTTCTTTGAATTTAGCAAAAATAAAGATTTGCTAAAATGTTTCTTTTTTGGTGAAAACAGGACATTTCCTTCAGAGATCCTTCTGTGTTATGTGACTCAATAAGTACTGGAAAGACAGTTTCTGGTTCATCTTGGTCATGGTTGCACGGGGAGGGAGAAGTCTGATCCGGTGAGATCTCCAGAACTACTGTGCTGAGGAAACAGCTTTATTAGCAGATTAATTAATACACACTTTTAGTCTTTTTTAGGATTATAACCAGACCCAGATCAAGTTTAACCAGTAGAAACTAGTGAAATACACGTTTGTTTTTCTTTTTTTAAAATTGTGTGGATTGAGTAAGTATTTGTGAAGCACTGGACTTCAATATATATCTATGTAAAATCTACTGAATTTATGAAAAGCAATTTGGATTTTGTCATTTAAACATTTCACTTTTCCAGTACTTATGCAGACATGTTACATACTCAATTCAAATTCTCAACTTAATTAAAACAGAGAAACCCTAAATGATTCAAAACCTTCATATATGAAAATGTTCCACAATCTGATTAGATTTAAGTTCAAATGTTTCCCAGAAGCCACTGCAAAGACTCCAATTTTCTGTCCAAGTTGAAGGAAGTGATGCGATCTGTTCTCTGCTTCTGATGAAATACATATGAGATAAAAACATTGGTCTGATGAAAACGAAATAAGTGGAAAGACTATAAAAAAAAACCAAGACCATTCTAAAGATGAATCTAAAGCATAATAAACAATAAAATATAAAACAATAGTGTTAAAATGTTGTATTTCACTTTTGACTGATTTAAAAATATTTTTATTATTTCAGATATATTGGTTTGTGATCTTACTCTTCTACACTTTTGTCCAGTTTTTATGGGTTTCACTTTTTTTTCTCCGCTTTTATTATTTTGTTCTCCTTCTCTTTATGTTGCACACAGCAGACAGTGACTTGGTGACCTTTGTAAAAAGGCCTGCAAGCTTCCCGTCTGTGAATGGAGATATGAAAGTTTTATAAAACACATTAGACACATAAACTTATCGTATCAGTAACAAGGCATGGTTGCAGAAAGCTGTAAAAGTGTTAGATTTTAGCTGCTTTGAATGCTGAAGAATGCCGTTCGGAGAACAAACACAGGCTACTGCCAAAAAATTGAAAGCCGGTACTTCAAAATGAAATCGCAACATAATGGAACTCATTCACTTGTATAAATATAAACGACGAGTCAAAATTTAACAATGGAACAATTGAAGGCTATCCTTACAAACGGATATGTTGTTGTTTGTGCCATTTTAGATCATTTTAAGGAACAGTTTAAAAAGTAATAAAATAACATCTCAAAAATTTGATTTATATTCCTTTAAGACAGTCAAACGACTTGCAAAAAAAAAAAAAAAGAAAGAAATACACCCCAGCATATCGCTAGCATCTCTGAAGGGTTCATCTCTATGATCTACATTTCAGACATGCTAAAAATGTGCGGTTGTCAGCAGAACAAAGATTTAAATCAGTTCCTAGAGCGCATCTTGCTCTTTTTTTTTTTTTTTTTTACTTTTAGAACTGAATAAAACACACTGTTGTTTACCAAAACTATCTGAAAATATATATATTTTTTAATTTATTTATGTAGAGTTTTGAAACTGGAATCATTAATTTATTGTTTTCAGTGACAGAATCCATTTTTTGTATCGGCTGACGTTGGCGCCATCTAGTGGAGCAGGCATGAATCACAGAGAAACAACAGGAACGCCGTGTATCCAACCATCCCGCTTTTTTTTTTTTTTTTTTTAATACAAATTCAAGATACAATATCTACATCTATGGTTCGAAAGGAAAGAACAAGTACATAAGTGAGGGGTATGGCATCATCAGAGCTGGCCCTCCACACGTTCATTATATGTTTCGCGTGTGCCTGTTTATATATTTCTCTTGACACAATAATCATTAGAAATCGAGGGAGTAACATATTTCATATATGTTCAAACATTGCCAAGACTTCAGGACCACACATAGAGTTCATATGAGAAGAAGTTCAGATTCAGACAATAACCTCTGAGGCTGTGTGTGTGTGTGTGTGTGTAGCTAGACGATTCGTACCCACTCCCCGTCGAAAATACACCTGCTACTCTGTGCTTTCAAGCAAACTAAACACCAACAGCACATCAGGAGAATTTCACTCTGCTCTATATGTCGAACTTTTCCGATGCCCTTAAACGCATCGCTGCTGCAGCTACATACAGGAGGTCAAATCAGGCGAGGTGGAGAAGGTGGTAGGGTTTGGGGGGTCAAAGGGGCATCACTTGTAAACTTTAGATAGTTCTGTCTCTAATGTACATCTCTATAACTAATCAGACATCAGTAATTAGTATCAAATAGCACCCTGCACAGAGGGCATACGTTCTCAATACAAAGCAAATCATTTTTTAAAAAAAGCACATAAAAAAATGGAAAGAACAAAAAGCAACAACGTCATACTCCAAAAAATAAATAAAACCACAAGAAAAAAAAAAAATTCTATCTTTTAAAAAAAACTAAAAAAAAAAAAAAAAAAAAAAA
>NW_015113074.1:315132-348223 GCF_001443285.1 Poecilia latipinna | reverse complement strand
AAATTCTTGAGGAACAGCAAGATGCTGCAAAATTAACAGAAAGGACATCACAATTATTTCATCTGTTCCCAAAAGTACATTCAGTCTATAATTTAGTAAATAAAGAATGAATGTAAACTAAAAATACCACTTATTAGAAATGGGAATATTGGAACTGAGTAGAAAGACGTTTTAAATCCTTTCCAGACTGTTAGTTTGACTTTTTCTCCTTAGATCAGGTGTTGTTTTTTAGATCTACTGATCTACTTCATGATGTCTGACGGGTTCCGTTTAAGTAATTTATTGATTATAAAGGTTAGGCAGTAAAAAGACAAACATTTTATTAACATTTTGGCTGCTTGCAAATGTGTCTAATTACAGTGAATTCGTGAATTCACTGGGTTTTTTATATCGACCTACATCCGTTTGGATAAAAACAAAAAACGTTTTATATTTACTCAGGGCACCTTTGGCTGAAATAAAAAACAATATTGGATGATTTTAAACATTAAAGGTTAAAAATCCTGCATGATCTTTCATGCCGCTGTAAACTGGTCAAAAACCAAAATTTTTCTCTGGGAAAAATCTTTTTACCATGACCATACAGTCATCACACGGATGTGGGTTTGTATAAATATAAAAAACTAAAGTAAAGCTTGACAATATATATATACAATTTACTGGACACTGAAAGCACTTCTCACCTCTTTTGAATGCACTTTGCAGGAAGCCATAATAAACATCAGTATGATTTGTCTGCAGGCTGTAATACCTGCCTGTTGTAGCCAGGTAGCGTGTCAGCCGGAGACGCGTGCTTTACTTCACACAGCGACATGCTTTACTGCATGTGGATCTGGAGTTGATGTGGGCGGTTGATGCTGTTTCTCTTTGTCCTGGAGCAAAAGGCAGGCATTTTCCCCACAATGACACTCAACAAAGTGGAAAAACTGCATTTTAAACCCGGGTTGTTATGATGTGGAGTATTTTGGAGCCATATTTCTTTAAATTATTTGATGAAAGCTTCCAAATTCTGGAGGAAAATACAAAAACAAACAATTTTAGAGATAAATTCTGAGGCGATAAAAAGTTATGCATAAATCAACATTTTACAGACAATAATAATAATTTTAAAAATGTTTTACAACCTTTCTCACACAGCACCTTTTTAAAGTATTGACACCTCTTCATTTTTAATGATTTGTCACATAATAAACTAACAATTTCATTTTATTGGGATTGTATGTTTTAGATTAACAGAGCAATAACAGTAATAATAATAGTTTATGTGCAGCACTTTTACTTAAAGATGCTTTGCAATATTATAAAATTAATGTATCATAATATAAGAAAATAAATTCTAAATTAACATCCACTGAGCACATGGAGAAGATTCCCATAAAGTTTTTATCAGTCTAACAATATTTTGAGTTAATAACTGTTTTACTGCGTTAGCATTTGGCGCTAGCATGCTAGTTGCCCCACTAACTTCGAAGCTAACTGCTAAACTGTAATAGCTGAATACCTGCTGAAGAGGCATTTCAGTGCTAGCATGCTAGTTTCCCGCTAGCTAGCATGCTAGTTTCCCGCTGGCTAGCAGCTAACCGCTGGTGTATTTTGGGTTGGTTCACAACTCATCACCTTAAGGCACTTTACAAAATAATGATCATTTTGTCTGATCATGCATTTAATTGATCCTAGTTATCAATTAAGTAATTTTTTAATGGCAGTAGTAGCTCGTTTAGGAAAACGGCTAAAACGATTTAACTGTATTTCAGCATGATAAAGCAATATTTAATTGCATCTTAGTAACTTATACGAACATTAACCTTCTTACTTTGTAAAAAGCCAGTCTTTATGACTGACGGCTGCTTCTGTCACCGTCTGCTTTCCTAAACATCTACAATAAAATGACAAGTTTGGTTTGCATCTTGGTCTGTTTTTGCAGCTGACCCTATGATAGGTTTTACAGTGAAATCAACAAAATACAAGCAATATAAAGCTACAAACTGTTTTTTTTTCTAGCTTTACTAGAGTTTTGACATCTGCCATGATGGAGTGCGACACTTTCTGAAGAGAGACGTCACCTGCAGAGGGTCAGTCTGCTGTTTAAGATTAAAATATAATTCATTGGTTCCACACAGCCGTGTTTTTGTTTTTCTGCTTCAGTACACCTGAATCGGATAAATGACTCGTTAGCAGCTCCCTGTAGAACCTGCTAACATGCTGAGGAGTTAGTGAAACCATTTGGTTCAGGTGTTGATCAGATCGGGGAACCCCTCAGTTTTAACTGAACATTACTTTCACCCAGGTGTTGTTGGGAAAACGAGCTGCGATGGAGAATCCAGAGAACAGAAACGACTCCCGGGGAAACATTTCCACCCCGCTAACCGCCCCGCCGGAGCCAATAACGGGATAATGGGTTGTGTCTGGTTGAGCGCGGTTCTTAGTTAAAAAGAAATGGCGCCTCAGTGGGATGTGTTGATTTAGAGCAACGTTTTGTGCAGAAGCTGCAGGATGATGAAGTTTGACTTGATTGTTGCATGGCTGTAATCTTTATTTGATTTCTGCACCATTTAGTCCAACGAGGTCGGCTCCAAACAGAACATATCCTGGTGTCCAAACTGAGGCCTGGGGGCCGTTTGTGGCCCCTGAACGGACTTTGTGTAAGATGGAGACTTTTTTTCCACTTAGGACAAAACTATATCCCAGAAATTAAAATCTCCTCAGAGAAATGTTAGAAACAACACAAAGTATTTATCTTTTAATAACTATGTTTTCGAGATCGGAAATGATTTGGACAGTAAAGCAGAGTTTATCCACATAAATCCGCTTTTAATTACTTTCTTAAAAATTTTTCAAATAGAGAGAGACCTCAGTCATGTTTTTATTCTTGAGAATAGACTAAATCTTTTTTTAGTTTTCTTTAATAAGCACCAAACTAAACTAGTTAAGTGGTTGCCTTTCCTTCTATAACAGAAAAATGCAAAACTGTTCTAAAATGTTGGACCTACAATGATTAACACATTACTTTACTACAAAAAAATCTGTTTGTTTAATTAATATATTTCATGCTTAGTTTGTTGTTGAGCAGAAAAAACATATTTTCTGTAAATCTTTGTGTGAATTTAGTATTCAATCATTACTAATTTTCCTCTTTTTTCATTTGTGTTGCTGAATTTTTTTAGCACAGTTGATTGACATGAAATGTGTTTGCTTGTTGACCTTTGATGACCTCTGGAAACATTTACTGATACTTTTAAAACTTTGCTCCACAAAACAAAACAAAGTGAATTTAATTTGAAGATGAAACCAGCTCATCTTGTAGCTCATTTATCACATCAGATCCTGTTGAAGTAAAGCAGTCTGTGGTTTCGTTGTGACAGAAAAGCGTCGTCGTTTTATTGGGTGCGATTAGTTTTGCCTGGCTCTGCGCAGGCTGTCATTACTGCTAACAACTAGCCTCCTCTCCTCCAGAATTGCAGCTTTGATGCTAAGTGATTTGCAGAAAACATCCGCCATGCCGTCTCTGTGCAGAACAAACCCGTTTATCCGCCTCGTTCACCTCGGGGTTTGTCCCTCTCTTCCGCCTCATTAGTGATGTCATAGTGTGGATATCACTGTGATTATTCCCGCCTGGCATATTCTAAATGACTCCTGATTGCTGGGATTTAGCCTGAAGGGAACTAAAAGCACATTTCCTGTGTGTTTTTCTTTTTTTTTATGATTATCATCATGTCAGAGAAGGAAGAGAGCGTCTGATGACCAGGGTCATTCAGACAAAGCATATTTAACTACAAAAAATGGGAGAAAGCAGCCGGGCGAGTAAGGACAGGCTGGAAATTTCTCCTGCCTTGACAGACTTAAGTAGCCTATTACATGATGGTGAGGCTTTCATCTATTACTTCAAGGAGGTAGAGAAGATAATCACCACTGTTATTCTCCATCTGATGCGCCCAGAGCCACCTATTACCCTGCGGCGGCCGGCGCTGCATACAAAGAGCCACCTCCACCTCCCATCCACCTGGATTTCTGTTCACTCGGGTTAACGAGAACAGCCATCGCCGCCCCCCGTCAGCCCTTGCAGCGTCATCCCAAAGACAGAGATATGAGAGAGGGGATCGCTTCCCGGGTCGTTAGTTCTGCTAATCAGCTCTCTAATTACAGGCCATTACAGCAGGGCGTCTGACGTGGATCCTCTCCGCAGGACGCTGGACATGATGCACTCTGACACGCCTGCTGCCGCCCGGCAGGCTGAATATCAAAGGCGCTCACCTCTGGATGAGGTCTGTTTTTAGACAAATTATTAACAGCGTGCGTCCGCATCAAGCGCGCTGGAGTGGGCTCTGCTGCTGTTATAGCAGGAACGGATCGCCGCCTTGATTAGGAGCAGGAATAATCAAATGTAGACGTTGTGAAGGTTTATTTCTTGATTCAGGGGGTTGATTGGAGAAAATACCTTCAGGTTACAGAGACGCTACTCAGAGCAAAAACCAAAGATTTTAATGTTTAGATGAGTTTGAAGGTATTTTCACACCTGATAGTCCAGAAGATTCGGTTTGATTTGGGACCAAAGATGCAACATTTGTTAGATGTTGAGCTGCTGTGGGTCACTGTGTCAAACAACTGTTGAAACACCTGTTCCCCTCCTGACCTGTAGGGGCGCTACACTAAGAACCACTGAAGGATTTGGATTCATTTTGAAATCTGACTGTACTTTTTAAGGTTGGAGCTGATTATACAGTATACCTTTTTGAAAAGGGAACTATTATGAAAATTTAGCATTTTTGCATTTTTTTTTTTACTTTGTTTGGGTCTCCTCAGCTTCTTGAAGCGGTCCAAGTGCTAAAAACAATCCAGCCATTTTCTGGTGATCATTTAGGATGCTTCTGCACTTGATAGATTTGGTTCGATTTGCCACCAAAGTTGCAACATTTTTTACATTTTCAGCTGCTGCTCTTTGGAAAAGCTGTTCCCCTCCTCACCTGTGGGGGCGCTCCACCAAGAAACCTTTAAAAAAAACACTGAGTGCAACTTCCTTCTTCACGACATAAAAAAACAGATATTTAAAGATGATAAAAAGACATCTTATCTCAGTTTTATATTGGAAAAAGAAACATTCCAAACTATAAAATTTTGATATATTTTTGTCAACCTAATTTTTCTGTTGCAGAATTTTAAAGATTTGATGCATTTTATTTTATTTTATTCATTTTTTTGCCATTTTTCAGCCAAAAACCCAACATTTGAGTGTCTCAGATAAAATCAGTGTAAGAAAATGAGACGTCAGGATTCTGAAAAAACTTTCCTGACATTTTTATCATGTTTTCAAATTAAAGTTCATTAATCCACACATTCAAATCTTTCAAGTGATTTGCAATGAAACTGTGATTACCTAAGAGTCTCTTGTGCCGGCTCATGCAGAGATCTGGAGATTTTTCAGTTTTGAACTTCCAAAGTTTTGTTAAAGAGTTTATAAAGATCCATCATGCTTACCTGTAGAATAAATTAATAAAATTAATCGGATTCCTGTCGGATACCCCCTGCTGGTAAAACCTCCATCCTGGCAGCATCACAGAGAACTTTAAACCTCTAACTTTTATCAAATCTGCCTCCAAACTTCTCAGTCAGGTTGAAGTTTTTAATAAACTTTTTGTGGCAAAATTGTCAAGCCAGAAGTAATTACATTTTTTAAAAAACTCAACTGTAAACAAAAGATAAAATTGTTTGATTTTTTTTTTTTTGTTGGGAAACATTAAACTCATAATGTTTGCAATTGTTTTTGGCCTTGATGGAAAAACAGAGAAAAATTTGTCAATTTTAGTAAAAAGAGTAAAATCATGTTGATGAGCTTTTTCTGGTGTAAAATAACAGGAAAAGAAAATATGTATTAATTTATCAATACTACCTTTGATACCCAACATTCTCTATTGTAAGAAGATTTTAATGTGTTTCCCATAATTAAAGATGTAGAAATTATCTCAGTTTGCACCTGCCAAGTGATGTGGTGAGGTTGTATCAATCAATAAATCAGTTTAATTTAATAGATAAAAATGAGATGAAACACTGCAAAAACACAAAATCTTACCAAGTATTTTTGATTTAGTTTCTAGTGCAAATATTTCAGTACACTTAAAATAAGTCAAAACTAACATAGTTTTAATAACTTTTCAGCAAAAATATGAGCTTCTTTTAAGTCAGTGATTCCTTAATATTGATTTCTAAAAGTATTTGTTCTATTGGCAGATTATTTCACTTATAACATGGAAAACGTCTTATTATAAGTGAAATAATTTACCAATGAAATCATTATTAATTCTTTACTTAAAACAATCTCTTGTCTCTTGTTTCTTGTATTTTAGCTTTGCCTCATCTCAAGTCTACTAGACCAAAAATACTTGGTAAGGTTTTGTATTTTTGCAGTGTAGTGAACTTTTCCACTCTTCCAAACCAAAATGGACAAAAAGCAAAGAAAACATTAATAACAGAAAGAAACTCCTGGAATCTGCATGTTTGCTGAAATCCTGTTGGGTTTGTTACGTCCATCCAGTGTTTGTATTAAACCCTTTAAAATCAACTCCACCACTACTTGACAGGAAGTAGGCTGAGTTTCTCGTGGGAAAATGGCCGCCTTGATGAAATCCATGGTTTGGGTCGATGAGCCGTGCAGAGTTTTGATTAATGACCGTTATTATGTCGTCACATGTTGCTGCTCTAATCATTACATTTCCCACTGACCGTTCTAATTATTTCTCTGTTCACGGCTTATGGCCTCGTCTTCGGTTAATTGGACTAAAGTGGAACCTCAACAGCTCTTGGTACATATTTACTTTTCAGACTCACAGCTGAATGGAAAGGACGTTACCTTCGATACGTCAGTCGACTGTTAGCAACTCAGAACCGAAGTTGGACTTTGGATCACCAGCAAAACTTTGAAAAAGCTTCAATTTGACATTGGATTTATGTGACATTGCACTGATGGAAATTACTAGAATTACTGTGGTTACATGAACCTTTTCTCGCCAAACAATGATGAATCCAAAGGGGTTAAATCTGGTCTTCAGGAGGAATTACGCACATTATGTTTCGGGAGAAAAATAGCCAATTTCCAGAGTGAAGAACCCGGGTCTTTTGAGAAAGGCTGATTGTAATTATAAATTCAAGAGGAAAACTGTTTGGTCCCCTGAGACGATGTCTCTCTCTTGACATTTAACAAGCAATCAACCTGTGGGAAGCTTTTAAAATATCACTGGATATTTATAAAGAACACGGCCTTCAGCTCTCGCCGTCCCATGTGCAGAAACCCGCCTTTGTCTTCCTTAAAAAAAATCACCTCCAGCTTTTTTATAATTGATTTAATATTCCTATTGCTGAGTCTCTTCCTGTAATAAAAACAACATGTCTGACAGAAGAGATCCTTTCCTTTTTCCTGACGTAACTGAACGAAATCAAGAACTGCAACACATAAAAAGAGTAAAAAACATTAAAAAGTTTATAATCCATCAGAAAATGAAATCACTCTCATTTTAAACCAAACATTAAAAATGTTTCTTTTCTCTTTTTGTACAATAAATCTAGACAAAAATACTTGTAAGATTTTGTGTTTTTGCAGAACAGAAGTCGGTATAACTGTTGCAAAAACAACAACTTACAACCATTTCCTCCAGTTTCTACTGCAAATATCTCAGTACACTTGAATTAAGACCAAACTAACCTGGAAGTAAGTTTCCAGCAGGATGTAGCAGCTTTACCTTAAACATTTCCTTTCCTTAATGGAATATACTAATTCCACTAGCAGATTATTTAATCTGTATCATTGGAAATAATCTGCCAGTGTTACTCAAACTTTTCCCATATCTTGCTGAAAAAGTTATTTTTGTCTTATTTTCAGTGTATTTATAGATTCACAGTAGAAACTACAGATAAATATTTAAGATTTTTTTGTTTTTGGCCCAAATACCATCTCAGGTTGGATGATTACGGATTAATTTCCACCAACAGGCAGCTGTAATGATTTAATTGTTCTTAGCTCCTAACCCACCTGCAGAAGTGCTTACTCTGCACTGTTTATAGCTAGCAGCTTCCTCCAGGCGCGTAAACACATTAAGCACATTTGTGTTAAAACCCTGCAACGTTTCATTCTCCTTTGGAGGAGCGCGCGCTGCACAGGAGCGTGGCGGCGAGGATTACCCATGAATCAGAAAATGGCCTTTTAGTCATCCTTCCTCAGCTCAAGCGCGTTTACAGTCAGACAATACAAACAATGCTTCACGGGTGAACATCTTGGTTTACAGAGATTTCCAGAGCACTTTACCCTTCATCCAAACGCAGAGGAGGAGGGCGGAATCATTTTTCCGCTGATATTTTTAGCTTTTTCTGTGTGAGGAAAAGTGCGTTCATTTCTATTGTTGGCAAAGGAGGCGACGGTTGTGGCCACGGTGGGCGGAGCTTCAAGAGAAGCAGGTCAGACTGCCTGATCAATACACATATTCCAGTAAATATGCTGAATATGTACGGGATTGTTCTCTGATGGTGCATTTGTTCCCCCATATTTCCTTGTTAGACGTCCTGTTAGATTCTCGCGCTGGCAGCTCTCCCATATCCTCTGTAAATTACTCGATTTGGAAGTGAGATATGAGGCGCGGCGCGCACCCACACCGTTTTTCACATTCTGTACCTCAAGAATCTCGTCTTGACTGAAATCTTCTCATTCATTCACGGCTTATGTTCCTGAGAACGACTGGCGGGATGGAAATCATCAATTTGCCTCCATTCCCTGCATATCAAATACGAGCCTTTTTACCAAAAAAAGAAAAAATGAGCTGGAGCCAATTCTGATGTCATGATGCACTTTTTAGATCGAGTTTTATTTCTACGCTGATGATGTCAAACTATAAATGAACAAGATTTCATACACAAACAGGAAGTAAGAAGCTTCACTGTAAAAACTAGTCTAGCTTTTATTGCAAACATCAAAATGAGACAAAAATAACTACAAGTAACTTTTATGCAAAGAAACAGGAGCTGCTTTAAGTCAATACGTCCTTGAGTTTGATGAAAAAATACTTGTTTTGCATAAAAAGTGGAAAAAAATAGTTTAATTATGATTGTAATGTCCCTGACCGGCTCGCTTTAGATAATGACCTACTGCTCAAATTGTTAAAAGTAAATTGAACATTTAAGACAACATGTCCAAGTTATGAGGCAGCTCGTCATAGAGACATTTAAATCATGCATCTTTATGTTTTACGCCACAATGCCACTTGATTGAACAGTTTTTCATCTTTCTCATTTGGTGGAACGAACTGTGAGATCATTTTTGTGAAAAAGTTACCATTTAGTAGCTTTTGTTTCCAGAGCTTCTTCCTCTTTTTCATGGTGCCTTTCTCACCACTCTGCTCCTTCTTCTTTCCATCAACAGGCTCTTGATATTCGTTGTGTTTTCTTCTTATTAACTCCCTTCGTCTTGTTATGATCTTGTGCCGATGCTAAATAAACGGTGGAAATTATAACTTCCCGTAAACAGAGCGCTGCTGTGCGACGTTTTATTCAGTAAACAGAGAAGTCTGACCTTAAAAATATATATGATTTTAGCAAAAAATTGGAGTTAAGCATCAATTTAAAAACATAAATAAAAAACGCACTCACAGTCCTCCCAAAAAATCTGCTTTTATTTGTTAAAGTTACATTTACATTTATTTGATTTGCAATAAACTGAGTAAAACATTTATTCTGTCATTATTATATTCCAGCCTTGGATTGAAGCCTTGAATCTGAACATCCTGTTCCTGCTGCAGCTTCTCTAAGTTTCTAACTCTAAACTCAGGATGTGGGTGTTTTATGCATACATTAATTCAGTAATTACAACATTAGAATCTGCCTTTCTGAGATCCTTAGCATCTCCAGAGACCTCAGGGTGATGCTGAGGCTAAAGTTCACTTCTTTTCACTTTTTCAATAACCTTTAAATAAAAGGTTCACGGAGGTCGAGCTGAAAAGAAAGGAAGAAACGTGTTAATGCAAATCAAATTTCAGCCTGAAGGGATTAGAGGAATTAAAAATGAAAAATAGAAAATTCATCCTTCAGATGTAACTTCTGTCTTTACATCCGACCTCTGCTGATTGTAGAAGACGGCCTTCTCTGTGCGGCTTAAAGGAAACGGATCAGAAAATGAACAAATAAAAGGTTTAAATCAACACGAGTTCAGAAATCATCCAATCAAACAGATGGTGGCGTTATTATCCTGATTATTTTGTTTAAAAACTTGGCCAAACCAAAACTCAATGTTTAAAAAAACAACATAATTATCTTTACAATAACTGATTCATAATCTCATTTTATATCCACTTCAGTCAATTCGATCACTAACTGACATTTCAACGTCTGACCTACGAGAAGGAGCCAAGCTTCAGGTTTCCACATCCAAATGAGGAAAATAACTCAGAAACCAGAACGTTTTAATCTGAAGTTGCATTTTGTTCCTAACTTAACTCATCAGACAGAAAACACTGTTACTCACATTACAGAGAGCAGAAAAATAAGCATTACTGCAAAAACTTCAGATTTTTAAAAGTTGAAAATTAGTTTGAAAAAACTCAGACACTTTTAGATTAATCTAAAACAATTTCTAGAAAAAACATGGACATTTTCTATTCAACTGTTTTCAGTTTTGATTTCTCAAACTTGTTTTTTTTTTTTCTTGAAAAATTCTGAGATTAATCTCAAAATCTCAGAGTTTTCCGTTGATTTTTTTTACGTCTTCTGAGCTGATTTTCTTTTTATGTCGACATTGGTCAAATATTACAAGTCTATAATTCTTTCTCCTTCTTTTCACTGATGAGTCTTTAGTTGCTAATTTAACTATTCTTATTTTTGCTGGAGTAAATGACATAAAAAACGCACTCACAGTCCTCCCTTTGTCCTATTTTACGTATTTGCCCTGGAAACCAGACCAGAAACATTTGTTGTGTTTTTGCATATTTAAAACAAAATGAACGGTGGGGTTTGGCTATTAGTCTCCAACAAACACAACAAGGTCACTGGAGTTTCTTTCATTTGTTATTCTAAGCTGGCTGTCATGAGGCTGATTCCAGCCATGATGATGAATAATGAGTTTTTGGTTTTTGGTCACAGCTGGACAGAAGTGAATAAAGAGGCTAATTAGGGAGGACAGCAACAGTTAAAGTTTAGATTTTGGGGGTTGAAAACACTTGAAGGTATTCCCTGGATGAATCCTGCTGAATGTTGCCGCTTTGTCTCCCCACTTGGCCGCGTTTAAACGTCTCCTGCTGCAGGTGAAGCCCAGATTTTCTGCTTCAGGATTCAGCCGGACTCGGAGCTTTGCAGGAAGCATTCGATCTCAATCCCGTCTCCTGTCTCTGCTTGATAGGCCCAGTCGGAGCAGCGGTGGCGGCTTACCTGGGCGCTGCGCTCTGGACCGCCGCCTAATCATCTGGCCTCAAGTCAGGCAGGACAGCTGAGTCCTGAAAGGACCCACCGCATCCGCACCGCTGCAGGAAGACGAGGAGGAGGATGAAGGAGCAGGAAGTAATCGCTCTCCTCGTCTGACGGGATGTGCATAACGACCCGGCGTCCTGCGCTGGCCAGGTGAGTGCAGAGCTGAACGGCACCGGGACGCTCACTGAGAAACAAACACAGATTCTCCTCACTTACAACAAGGAGCAGCTAACGACCGGAGGGCCGGAGCGGACTCGGCTCAGGAGAACTTTTAACTCCTGGGTCAGGAGTTTGAAGGACAGGAACATTAAAACTGTTCATCAGGTCCTAAATGGGAGAAGCTCAAAGCTTTTTCTGGACCTTAGGAAGCATGAAAGCAGGTCTGTTCCTGTGATTATTGAGATAAACGATAATATTGTTGTTCTGAGGCCGTTTTACTAGTAATATACTGATAATGGCATAATAAGAGCAAGTTCGCTCTCTCAAAAACCAATAAACTTTAATTTTCTAAAGGACACTTCACTTTTATTAAAAAAAATGTTTTTTACATATTTAACTGTCCACATCAAAACAGTATGAGACAGATAATCTGTGTTTCCATGTGAAGAACCAAAACCAACCAATCAGAGCCAGGAGGCGGGGCTTAGCGCTGCCAATCAGTGCCCATGGATTGTAAGTTAACAACCTGGAGGTTTTTGAAATGACTCATTTCCCAGAAACCAAAAAACATGAAGCTTTTGTCAAAAACCAGCTGGATGTTTTTCTTTAAATACCTGGCTTGTTTTTAAAAACATTTGATGCAAACGGAAGTAAAAACAATTGCAAAATGTTAACGTATTAGGTTCCCTTTACGTTCTGGAGAAGTACTCTCTAAATATCCTAAAAGATACTCTGTAAGCTTTGATGCAAAACACACGAGGTCCAGACGGCAGCCTGACTGATTCAGGAACATAACTTAGAAAAGCCGTTAATAAATATTTCTACCCGAGTTCATTTTCTTTCTTTTACGACATATTTTGCTTCTCTGTAGTAAATGTAAATTTTTTTGTAATTTCTTCTATCTGTGCAGCATCAGATGCAGGTTTAGTTTGGAACGGCTTCGCAGAGCAGCAGCTTTATCTCCTGCAGTCGGATGCAGCTGCTGCTCCTCTGCTGCTCAGTGGGAGTTTCTCCAGGAAGCGGCTCGGCGGGGGGCCGGGTCGGGCCGAGCGATTAGCTCCGGCACATCCACGGATCCTCCGTGTTCGGAGGATCATTTGCCTTCCCAGATAGTTAACGCTGATGTGCGCCTGGTGAGGCGGCGCCTCCTCCGATGGTCACGTGGTTTCAGAGCCGCTAACGCTCCGATCAGTCACCAGAAATCCAGCAATCACACTTTAACGAACACGCAGAGAGCGCCTGCGTCTGCTCCCCCTTCACTTTCAAATAATAGCCGTGATTTGCATATATTAGCTTTTTTTCATTTCCTAAGCCTGCTCACACATCTGCTCAGAATTAGTCATTATCGTTTTCTCGGTAATTTGGCAGGGGGACGCCACAACTTGCTCCGAGTGCTCTCCTCAGAAACCAAACAGAACTTCATCTGTGGGAAGATCTGTGCTTATTTTAGCTCCACACTGCAAAAAGTATTTTTGTCTAGTTTTTGCTGCAAATGGTGCTTGAAATAAGACAAAACTAGATTAATTTCCAGCAAGGTATAGGAGCTTGTTTTACATCAATAATTCCTTCATATTGGTTTTAAAAAGGACTAGTTCCACTGGCAGTTTATTTCACTTGTAAAAATAAGTTTCCTTTTTAATAAGTGAAATAATCTTCCAGTGGAACTAATAATTTTTAAGGAATTATTGACTTAAAACAAGCTTATCTATCCTGTTAAAGTTACTTGTATGAAGGTATTTGCAGTAGAATCTAATCCAAAAATGGGGAATGTTTTGTGTTTTTGCAGTGCAGGCACTTTATCTCTGTGATTATTTTAGTTTCCTTTCGCTGCAGGAGCGGCGGCGACGTTCTGCAGGATTGGAAACGTTGATGTCTGATCGGTAATGATGATGGCGATGACAACCTGGCGCACGGCGGCGGCGCGGGAGAGCAGACGACTCTCACAGATGGTGGAGGAACTTAAAGGTTGGGCTGTTGGTTGCCGTGTTTGTTCTGCTCTCCTCCTGGACCAATCGCGCGGCTCCGGAGCCCCTCTGAGTTGATTAACCGCGCCGGCTTGCCAGCAGCTTCCCTGATTGTGATTACCTTCTGTGTTTTCTAATTTGGACCCGGCTTGATGTGGTTCTAAGTCTGAGCGCTTGACATTCCCTCGAACGGGCCACAAAATCCGTCATTAGCCGCTGCATGCGCGGCTCCTGCTCCTATTGTCTTTGTCTCATTTAATGCTTGTCTCGTGTGAAATGAACTATCAGGCCACCAAGAGCACTTATGATAAAAAATGATGGTGGGAATCCTGAAATATGGAGCTTTATGGGAGCCAGAGCCTACTTCTACAAGGTTAATGAACTCTCACTAACTTTAATAGTCTGTTTTCCGACTCATGCATCTTCATAAAAGCGCCCTTCCCCAAAGTCTGCAGGCGAGGGGTGCCATTTCAAACAGCTGTGCCAGGCGAGCCAAATGAAAGGAACCTCATGATGAATCGCATCCTCCTTCCTTCCATTTCTGCGCCGTTCACCTCACCTGGCAAACTGTCGGAGGATTACCTTCATTCCCCCTTGATGCCGAGATGTAAGCGAACGGAGAGGATGGGTGGGGGAGCGACGTTAAGTTCCTAATCACCTGGACCGAACGAGGGCGCGGAGGGGAGGCGGAGTCCCAGGGGTGGCATTAAAGCGCGAGCAGCCGGGGTTGGAGCTCCAGGCTCGCTCGCAGGTCTGCAGATACACAAAGGCTCACATTTTATCTGCTGCCTGTGTGTGGAGGCAGGCTCAGGCTGAGGACCCCCAGATACAAACATGGAAAACATGAAGTTTGTTCACTTTGTGGTGATTTTTATTCCCTCGTTTGTGTTTAAAGCTTTAAAAAGTTTGATTTTATCTGAAACAGCAGCAGTTAAAAATGAGCTATATATGCTAAATCAGACTTAACAAACAGCGTCCTTAAGTAAAAGTACTAACAAAAATGTTCTCTAGCAAAAGTACTTGCTTTTAAAAATCCTTAAAGTGCTTGTTGAATGTATTCCAGGATCATTAAATGTGTTTTGCCACCTGATAGTCCAGTAGATTAGTTATTGGGGACCAAAGTCACAACATTTCTTACATTTTCAGCTGCTCTGGTTCTTTTTCACATTGGGTCAAACCAAGCAAACTCTTTCAAAAGCCTGTTCCCCTCCTCGCCTGTGGGGGCGCTGCACCAAGAACCACTGATGGAAACAACATGAAAACCTCTGAAGAAGACACTGAAGTCAATAATTCACAAAATGTAAACTAGAATGGAGTAGCGTCAGATTTTAACGGTTTCTGTTTTGTCTTTTTTTCTCCTGCTAGCGCTAGCCTCTCGCGCTTGTTTTGGTTTCTAAATTAGTTATTTTCATCAATATTAAGGAATTATTGATGAGTTTGGATTTGGATATTTTTTTATTTTGCCTGATTTTATTTTAAAATTATGTTTTTTTTTTGTTTGTTTTTTTTTTGTTTTTTTTCATTTTGGTCCCAAATTTCCAATTTTCTAGAATGCGTCTATTTTTCACTTTTACTTGAGCATAAATATGTTTTTGGGTACTTTACCAACCTCTATGTGTAAAAACGACTTATTGAAACCATTCAGTGTTTTACACTTTGCCAAATATACTAAAGTAAAAATTAAATGATATTCTTTTTGTTTTTGGCAGGTTTGCAGTTTGTTCATTAGGCCTCCATTATGGTAGAAGAAACACAAACGTGCAAAATAAAATACGAGACATTTGATCCCATGCGTCCCCCGGGAGGCGAGGCGGAGATTAATCAGTTTATTTTGGGCGGCGATGTAGAGTTTTATTTATACAGATATATACATGTAGAATGTGTCTGGCGCCGGCAGCTTGTTCTTACTTTGCCAGCTGCTTTTCTTGCCTGTAGCTCAATGAAGCCGTGACATCAGGTGACATTTAAAATATTTGTGACAGAAATATTGCGGAAGCATCTTTGCTGTCAGGAGGGATGAAAGCAGGAGGTGAAGGCGATATGATCGGTTTATATTTTTGGAGCTGATAAACAAAGTCTCAGGAGTCTGGAGGTGGGTTCTGGTTTGGTTGGATGTTTTCCTTTGTTCCGGATCTGGAGGTTATTTAAAGTGTCGCTGCGTGTTTGGAGCGGTTTCCTGATCAACACCTACACACAGGTAGGCCACCAACCTCAGCAGCAATTATCCGTGCCAAAAATGACAAACTTAATTGTAGGCTAATGTTTGTGTCGCCACGGTGACGGGAAGGAGGTTAAACGCTCGTGTTGTTTTAGAGCTTTGTGGATAAAAGCAGGACAGAAGAGATTCAGGCCCACCGAGCCGCCTGTGCAGCTGATTTACTTCATTAACGATTTATTATCATCATCATCAACAAATGGATGGATGTGAGGATTTCTGACACGAGCAACTGAAACTCTCTTCATGTATTTAGTTTTTAAAACTTTACACTGAACCAACATCCATCCATCCATCCATCCATCCATCCATCCATCCATCCATCCATCCATCCATCCATCCATCCATCCATCCATCCAAACTTTTCTCGTCTTTTCTCAGCTCCTCCAAACTAAAACCTGATCTGGATTGGTATCCATTCATTGAATCTCTGGGTTTCATTTCCGTTTGTGGTGAAATTAAACTTCGGTGCTCCTGGTTTATTTCTGTTCTTCTCCGGCTCTTTGGGTTCCAGCTGAACCCGACTCTGAGGCGCTTGGTTCTGAAGAACTGCAGTGAGTTTAATCACTCAGCGTTGGTCACTCCAGCAGCACGCCTGCCCTCCAAACTCCGTCCACAAATAACCGCTGTGGGTTTGGAGACGTGAAGGTCAGCCTCCTGCCCAACACGGCACGGCGAGTTTCACTCTCACTCTATTCCTTCCCCGTCTCTCCAGTTACCACCTTCCTTAACTCCCATTATGGACTCCGTCTCTTTATTTTCGCTCACCGCCTCTCAATCTCCGCCTCTCCGTCTCTCTTTGCTAGCCCAAGCTTAACATGTCATTGGGAAACCTTGAGGATAAATGAGGTCTTCAGCGAGAGGCAACCATCGACTTGGCATTACAATAGAGTTAGAATCGTTATAACTCACTGAATCTGCTGCAGGATGACAGCGCTGTTTGCTTTGGAAAGCCCATAAAGCCTGATGCAATAATCCTTGCAGGAGGAAAGGCAGAAGTTGTCATAAAATCAAACATATGCTCTGCAAGGGCGCTGAAATTGAATAATCTGTGACAGCGCTGTCCCAAAAAAACAAATTTGAATCTCCTCTTTCTTGCTTCATAGGCTCCATTTAAATGCACTCAGTGGAAAGTAAGGAAAGAAAACAGCATTTAGGTTGGGGTGAAATATGCTCCTCGTTAGAGTTGTCAGTGGGGAAAGCAGAGACGTTGAAGCTTTAATCGCCTCCCTTTCATACGCGCAGTAATGGGACTTAAACATCTGTGTCTCAGAGGGTGAGATGCAGGGAGGAAGGGGAGCGGCCTGCGTCTTGTGGTCGAGTATCGCAGAGACCCTCTGGAAACATTCAAGTCGCCACAAAGTGAAAAGTGGATTACTTTAATTCAAGTGGGTTTTAAGGGGGTTGAAGTGGGAGAGAGGAGGCTGCTCCCCCTCTGAAGGTTTAAAAATAAATGTCAGCCCTTCTCCCTCCACCCCTGGGTTTTATCTCTGGAGACCCCAAGCAGCCGCTCGCTTCTTCGTTTCTTTAAAGTTGTAGCTGCAGGTCTGTGGCAGAGCGGCTCTTCCAACTTAAATTAGCCCCAGTGATCCCAGAGAACAGACTAACAATGGATATAATACATTTAGTTGCGTTTCCTTTAACCATAAAATTGTGCAAATTGAAATTATGAAAATAAATCCCCTTAATGGAAACAACAACTCACGCTTTTTGATAAAAGAAGTTTTAGAAGAAGGATGAGAAGGTTTTAATTTTCACAAAACCATCTCATCAAAGGCTAATGCAAAAATACTTTCATTACATGAGTCATGTGATGAACAGGATGTTACTACTGACAGAAACGACAAAGAAGAAGACATATAGCGTGAGCAAACGTCTTCATTTTAATTGCATTTCTTATTTTATGGAAATGCAGCAGTTGCGAATCTGTCTGTTTAGACATCAGCAGGATAAAAGCACACATTTGTAATGGTTTTATTTTTTATAAAACCGCAATGGAAACACTTTTATTGCATCACGAGTCATGTGATCAACAACAGGATGTTACTACCCATGGAAACGACAAAAGAAATGACAGGAAGTAGTAGGAGGATAACGGCACTGCATGTTTTTTTTATCATGAGCACAAAAAATTCATGTGATTTTTATTGCATTTCTTATTTAATGGAAACACCACAATTATGAAATTGTGTCTTTTCAACATTAGCAGAATATCAACAAAGTTTTGCGTACATTTATAATGAAAAGTGATCCTAGAGAATTAAAAAATTTGTAGTAATGGGCATATTTTATATTATTAAATATGGCCACATCTTAACAACTGATTGAAGTGGCTTGTTTTAAGTAAATAAATTATATATATATATATATATATATATATATATATATATATATATATATATATATATATATATATATATATATATATATATATATATATACTAGTTCCACTGGCAGATTATTTAACTTTTTCCCATATGATCAGTGAAATAATTAAGGATTTATTGAGCTAAAACAGGCTCTTCTATGCTGCTTAAAAGTTACTTGTAATTCTAAAATATTTGCACTAGAAGCTGCACAAAATAATATTTTCTGTTCTGAATCAGTTAAAATCCATAAATACCAAACACAACACAAATAGAAATGTCTCCTTTAGTCAGAACCTCAACAATAATCACTCTTCTTTTTTTATTTCTAATTAAAGTAAAGCCATTTTTTGTATCTTTTTCTACCAGTTTCCCCTGACATACATGCATACGCCACTGATCCCTCCAGAAACCTTCTCTGCTTGTTGTGCAGCAGGTTTGGCTGCAGATCTGCCTCTGCTGTGTGTTTGCATTCCCTGGACCAGCTCTGACTTGTGGTTGTTCACCTGAACCAGTAGCAAAAGCACTGATGTAAAAAGAGAATATTTTGTGTTGCTGTGATTTCAAACCTCACCCATCATATTCTGAAACTCGAGTGAATAACTCACAGTTGTCTCTCAGAGTTTTTCATCTTTTCTTTGGGAGGTGAGGGAATTTATCACGTAAGCACTGCATTGATGTAGCTTCTTGAGAAGTCACAGGACTCCTGTGGAAAGGCTGCAGGGGATGTGGGTAAGAGAAGCCTCCTTCATCCCAAACATGACCAGAGGATGTGTTCGCAGAGACCTTGTGACAGAGAACTTTGAAGCTGCTTAAACTTGACAAATCATCGTGTAATCGCTTTGCAACATGAAAAATTAGGGATTT
This sequence comes from Poecilia latipinna, assembly GCF_001443285.1. Lineage (NCBI taxonomy): Eukaryota > Metazoa > Chordata > Actinopteri > Cyprinodontiformes > Poeciliidae > Poecilia > Poecilia latipinna. The sequence continues at coordinate 329,219 of NW_015113074.1, read as the reverse complement.
TACTTCCAGAACAAAAGTTCTATGAAGAAAACTGGTCATAAGATGAACTTAATGGGAAAAATTAGGACATTCTACAACAGGCCTTTGTTGTATGTTTAACAAATTTACAACATGTTACACAGAGTAACACATTCCAAGCTTTTATTTATTAATATTAATAAAATATATACACTGGCTCCTCTGGCTGATTATTTCACTTATAACAAGATATTTTCCATGTCATAAGTTAAATAATTTGGTACTTTTTTTGCCAATATTAAGGAATTATAACTTAAAACAAGCTCCTGTTTCTTGCTGAAAAGTTACTTATAAGTTAGTTTAGTCTTATTTCTATATTTATTTTTTCTTCTTTTTGCAATTCAAGTCAGATATTTGTATATATTTTCCAAATAAAAATGATTTCCTCTCTGTCTGAAGTTAAATCAGTGCATTTTTCTTGTTTTAGATCAGTTACAGTTACCAAAATAAACTACATTTGCTAAATGCCAGAAAACTTAGTGAGAATATGTTAGTGATTATTTTGTAGCATGTTTTGTAAAATACATGCACATCTGGTTGAAAATATTATTTAAAAATGCTTGCCTATCCAGTTTGTTGATTTTAAATGTTTTTATTTATTTATCGTTGTTTGGTGTTTGGGGAAAATCTGACGGTTTTCTTCCAGATGAACGTAAACAGCAGAGAACGTTTGCTTTGTCAGATATTCCTGTCGGTTTTGGACGGTTTTGCAGTCAGAGGAACGTTTTACTGCGGTGCTGGAAATCAGAAAACTGAAGAGCCTCTTAATGATGAAAGACTTGAGTGATTAAACGACTAATTCTCCACTTATATCAAAACAAACATTTGACCTCGGGGTCAAGAAGGAAGCCCTCTATCATCATTTCTAAACCCCTCCAAGTTTTACCGCCTCCAGTCACCTCACTGATTTCTATTTGGATCTAAAAGCAAAAAGATTAATTACGATTCAGAATATGTTTGACTTTTTGGGATGAAATGAAAAGCACAATTATTGTGTCTTCAGTGATTTTAAATGAAATTCATCAGCGTCTGTCTAATCCGGAGCTCCTTTAATGGAGGACGCTGCTCGTCATATTAACGTTCCTCGCGCTGTTTGGGATCTGAAGCCTCGTTTCTCGACCTCAGGGGGAAAAAGACATTTACTGCCGTTTATTCTTCAGGAATGTGACAAACCAAGTTGGACAGATGAAGATAATCCATAACAGTGACTGAGAATCGCTAATTTGTTTGGAAGTTTTCTGTTTGATCATTATTTCATTGTGCCCCAGTTCAGTGTTTTGGTATAAGTTGCTTACATGCTCGCTGTCAATCACCTGATGCCCACTGGAAGAAAGCAGAGAGCCTGCTGGGAAATATCCACTCACATTTAAATTGATTTGCAAACTAAACCGTCACATTTTCAACAGCTTGGCCTCGTTTTCTGCTGCGCTGATTTAAGACACTTGGTAGAAAGAGTTCATTTTATAAAACACATCTTGTATAATTATTCACAAACCAATGAAACTTTTTCTGTAATTATTTATAGAAATACTGTTTTTGTGTACACTGTAAAAACTAAATCTTACTATTTTTGTCTAATTTCTAGCGCAAATGTGTTATTACACTTGAAATAAGACAAAAACTTACAAGTAACTTTTAATCAATATATAGAAGCTCGTTTTCAATAAATAATTCCTTAATATTGATCAAAAAGTTCAAGTTCCACTGGCAGATTATTTCACTGAAAACCTGGGAAAAATGTCCTTTTGTAAGTAAAACTTATAACGGGAGTCGCTCAGAGAAAGCAGAGCTCCCGTTTGTCTCCTGGACTGTGTTGTCTGCAGATTTGTTGCTGCGTGACTTCGTCTCGACCCGTACTGCCGCCACGTCTTCCACCGTTCCACTCCAGCTGCTTTTGAAGCCCTAATTATTTTATCTAATGAGCCGCTTACATTACACGGATCAAAAGACCTGGAAAAGCTTATAGTACTTTATTGTTTGCTGTAGCATAAGAACAATTTCTGAATCAGACGTCGGTCGAGTCACAAGGTGATGTTTTAACAGAAGCTGAGTCATGATCAGACGCTGCAGTAAGATCGATAAAAGGCCCCTTTGATGCAGGGAAATCAAAGAAATTAGCATTTCTCTGTGGGGCCTCAGAGATGTGTGCAACATGTTGATTTATGGATTCAAGCAGCCTGGAAGTGAAGAGTGTTGAATTTGAACAGAAGGGAAATGTCTATCAAGTTTAGAACCAATATTACGTTAAAACGGGTCTAATTGCGGAATTTGACATTTTGAAAATAAATTTGCTGAATAGCCACATTTGGAGAAAACTCACTTTTTCCAAAAGAAAACGTTTTGGCGGTAGGATGAGGTGTTCTTTTTGCCCGTGTGAAATTGTTTGTTTTTTCTTTTAGCAAAACTGCAATGGATTAATTTTTTTCACGTCACGAGTCATAATCAACCGCAGGATGTTACTACTGGCAGAAACCACAAAGAAGATGACAGAAAGTAGTTGGAAGATGATGTCATTTTTAATCAATCAATCAATATTAAGGAATTATTTACCTGAAAGAAGCTCCTATATTTTGCTGAAAAGTTACTTATGAGTTTGTTTTTTTCCTGTTTCCTTTAGAAACTAAAATTCTTGGAAATATTTAGTGATTTTGAACTGCAGTCTTTTTTCAAAAGACCTTGTAACATTTGTGGCTATAAACAAGTTTTGTTTAGCTGGACTGAGGTCAAAATGGCTCTTTCAATTATAAAGGTTGCAGAAGATTGTAAGAAAGTCAGCCTGGAAATAAATCTTTAAAAAAAACTGTGCTGATTCTAAAGTTTGTTCAACTTTTTTGGTACTTTTGGAAACATTCGGTTGCAACATTTTTTGCGAGTATCTTAAGCATTCCACATATCATGTATTTTTATGCCTAACGTCTACCAGTCCAGCCCATTATTCCCCAGATTCCTCTCTACTTTTCAGCACCAACGGCAGCTTTTCTAGCAGCTTCTGTGACGGGGGAATTGGGTTTATCCCTCCATGTATGCAAATGAGGTCCTTCTGCTCTGGGTTATCAAAGTAGATGGAAAATTGCTGTAAATGCACAAACAAGGGTGAACTAACCTCTTTGAAAACAAAGTGGAAAACTGGCAACTCTGAAGTGGTGCATAAAATTTGCGTTGAAGTGCCAGCAGCCAGGGTTTGGCGGAGGCCTTGGAGGAGCACTTGGACGAGACTCGCTGCAGCTGGTGGGGTCTGAGGTCACCAACAGATGTCCTTCACAGACTCCAGCAGCGGCCTGCTCCTCTTTTTATCCCGGTTTTCATTTTAATCATCCAGAACTCACTCAAATGTAACTCATTTACTCACTGAAAAAGAAGAAGAAACGTCCAGAGAGGAAGTGATTTCTGGGGTTTTTCATATCTCAAACCAACAGTTCATGTTAAGAAATCCAAAACAAATCAGCTGCCTCATTTCTCACTGCTTGTCTCTCCCTGTTTTCTTTTTTTATCAATCTGTAAAAACGTTACAAGTAGAATGCCTATAATAAACTAATTTTATCAATTAATTAAATTTTCTGATTTTGAAGATTGAATTTTGGAAAAATCTGGATTTTTATATGACAGCCCCCCTAAGGCTCGTGTATGCGCTGCTCAATATTGCTGGTTTGCTTCAGCAGTAATAGTTGTGGAGAATCAACTTATAATTACAGAAAACCTGTTTATCCTCTGATAAACGGTGGCTATGCTAAATGCTTCAGCATTCATGCTAGGCACGGCTGTGGGGAACGACCAGTGTGTACACAAGCTTGATTGACAGCACTAAGACCCTCCTCCTTGCTCTGATTGGGTGTCTTTGGACTGGTGTGTTTCTGCAGATGGCAATAGTAAATTATATTGTTAGTAGGTAAATGAAGGTTAATGCTTTTCCATAGCTTGAATGGCACACATAGCTACTTGTGTGTTTTAGTTTTGTAGTTTCGTAAGAAGCTAATTATCCCATTTCCTCTTTTTGACATCATCTCTGGATAGACATGAACAAAACCCAGAACTTTATAATTAGTAGTAATGATCATGTTAATTTAAATTATTTTTGAACGAATTAATCCAGCAATAATTAGCCAATAGCAGCTAACGAGCTAACTTCCTTCCTTTGCATATTTTTCTTAAATAGAAAGAAAAAGAACCCACATCAAACAAAAACTAAATATTAGCTGCCATTAATATGTTGTTAATGTAAATAGTTTGCAAAATACAAATGCTATTGCAGCCTGTAGCTTTAGCTTGTTAATCCTAATGCAGCTGCTAATTCCTTCACTTTGCTTAAAGTAAATGGTTAGCACAGAACAATTAGCATTAGCAGTGTCTCAAAGTAGCAATACATGATACCAAATTAATATTGGTGGTATAAACAAATACCTAAATGACCTAAGTAAACATGAATGATGGTGGATTTTCATTCAAATAGTCAAAGCCTGAATCTTATGTCTTGACCCTGAACAGCCACCAATTATGAAGAAACTGCTTTTGAAAACCAATTTCAAGTTGTGAATGAGACGGCTGGACCACGTTTCTCTTTTATTAAAGCCGCCGTGTTCAGATGCACTGCAGCAGCCTGCTATAAAGCGGTCACATTACAGCACCAGTTTATTAAAATCCTTAATAATTCATGCATTACCCCTACTGCTGATATTCCCACATTGATTTATTACAAGGCTGATAATCAGCTTACCTAGATAAAGACACAATAATGGCTGAACTTCTGTTCTTGAAGCACATAATCAAGTAGAAAGTCTCCACCATGACCTTATATTGTTATCCTTTGTTCCTAATTGGTCTTTCCTATGATGATGTTTAGAAATTAATTACTTTTATGAGCGGTCCTGCTTCGTTACGTATCAAAGTGCCCTCTGTGTTTTACAACCATGAGGCAAACCGAACGGTGGCACCGTGTCAGCCTGATTGATTACCTCTGCAAATGTCTTAAGGTTGAGCCTCTCACCTCTCGACATTTCACTAGTTTCCTTTTCCTTAACTTTGACTCCAAAGTTGACAAAACGAATAACAAGAGCAGGGAAATACCAAACAGTGAAATCAGCCATAAAAGGGAATAAATGTCAGGGAGAGGTTTAGCAGGAAGAGGGGAGCTTTAAAGGAGATCTGTTGTACAGAATTCACATTTTTCACATTTTTGGGTCTCAGCTGCTTCTAAGGTGTTTAAAATAAACACACTGTCGCTTTTTGGGAGCAAATTAATGCTCCCAAAAAAAACCCTGATTGTTGAGTCATATTCGACAGACACTGGTTGCCTAGCAACCCAAGCTCCAGCACGTTTGGTCAGCTGGATTTACTGCTGTGTGTGCTGTACAATGGCTGCTGGAAAAGATGAGTGTTTTGTTTTTTACTCGCCATGTACAAACCACTTGCTGCATCCTTGTTGGTTGTGCAGGAGGTTCCACTTCTGCTTTTCAAAGCTGTACAGTTGTATAATTGTGCATATGTGAATTTAGGTGACTTTCCTGTAACACACTGAGGGATTTTGTGGAATTTAGGGAGTTGTTTTTGAGATATTTTTCTGGAATAGACAAGTTACTTTCCATGAACTTGAAGGGTTCTCTTTCTAAATCCTTGAAATGTACATTCCCAAAAATTAGAGAGCACTTTCCTGAAAATTACAAGTTAATTTCCTGGATCATGAAAGTTTATTCTGGTACCTTACAGATTATATTCCCTAAATTTAAAGGACACAATGACCAAACTTACAGATTCCTTTCCTGAAACATTTCCTGTATTTTTGTTGGTTATGCAGGAGGCTCCAGTTCTGCTTTTCAAAGACGTATGGTTGTATAACTGCTAATCTATTTGCAGCCATATTCATGTTGAGTTGGGGGTGTCGGGCTTATTTGGATTTAAAGTGACAGTGGCCCCAAACAAATTCGTTCTGACTAAATACTTATTACCTAAGAAATATGTTGTGCAAAAAATGTAATGAGAATGTTTTGTTTAGACCATAGACCCATTCTAACCGGTTTGAAGAAGCACAGCAGGTCACCTTTAATGGCGACAGTGCGCTTCCTGACATTAGTCCTTCTGTTTTCTTCTAATTTTACCTCCTTAAGGAACAAGGCGGTTCTTTTATTCTTTCCAAAAAGGCTTTTAAATTTATGTTCAATACCGAGATTGTTGTTGCATTTTAAATAATTCATAACAATTCGTTTTTAATGTACTTACAAGTCTTGGCTTTCCGCGTCTGAGGACTGGACTAGCATGAATAATCCTCCTGAAACCATGTTTGGTGATTTTTTATTTTATATATTTATATCCCCGAGCTTCAATGCAGTAATTCATTTGGTCGGGATGGAAGGAGCACAGAGTGGAGGGTATACGTCTTCTTGCTCAACACAGCCCACTCACCTCCAGCCCGGCGTTTTCCCAGCAGTAAATGTCATGCTCCAGCCGTGGAACAATAACTCTGTGCTGCCTACATGCTGCCTACTATTCAATGTGGATAAGTGATTTGCCTTGCAGCTGTGTTGACCTGTAAAGTATACTCACCAGGCCTTTTGTTATTATGACAGCGGTTCAGAGGATCTGGAAGCCTGACCTAACCGGAGGATTTTAATATCGACAATTAATGGGTTTTGCTTAAGAGTAGCACAATAACACTTTGTTTTTACAGCGCAAAATGGAAATATCAATAACAATGTCCTGGTTTTATTAGGTTTATCTCCCAAGCACTGAAAGTGGATGGAGCAGGAACATTTAATGATATTAATCTAGCTCAAAACATGAGTCTATAATTCCTTAATATTGATGAAAAATCACTAGTTCCTCTGGCAGATTACAGATTATTTCACTTATAACAAGATATTTTTCTTATGTTTTAGTGAAATAATCTGCCAAAGGTACTAGTAATTTTTCAGCAGTATTAAGGAATCATTGACTTAAAACAAACTTCTATATCTAAGGACTGACCTAAGTCAGCAGAGGTCCAACCGATTGGTGCTTGTCGTCCTACAATGAAAGGAATGGAGATTCCATGAAAAATCACAAAATCTAACCAAGTATTTTTGCTTAGTTTCTGGTGCAAGTATTTTAACCCTTTCATGCATAGTGGTCACTACAGTGGACAGCTGTCTAAAAGCCATTTTCTTGTTCTTCTTGTGGATTTGTATGTTATAAATGCACACAGACCCCTGAAGTGGAGGCTAATGCATCATAAAATACACCATCAACTACTGGCCAATGCAAGAAATTATTTTTGTTAAATCCAATATGGCCGACAGACAAAAAACCAACCGACCGACCCGATCCCTCCTTCTACTGCAGGTAAAAAGAAATATTGTGACATCAGATAAGCCATAAAGAACAATACTACTGATGCATTTTTCAAATAACAACTTTGTATTTGGGGAAAATTACAATTGATCACCTAAAAAGTAAATAAATAAAAAATAAAAAAATTTTACAAACTTTTTTCCTACCTTTTTTTATGCCTTAAGAAAATTTAAAAAAAAAATTGGAAAAGAAATCCAGAGACAAAGGATCATAATTCATGCATGAAAGGGTTAAAACACTTGAAATATGACAAACTAACTCAAATATAACTTTTCAGCAAGAAACATCTCCCAGGAGAACCAATGCGTTTTCATCAATATTCAGTAAATACATGAAACAAGCTCTTTATCATTCTGAAACGTTACTTGTAAATCAGTTTTGTCTTATTTTAAGTGTACTAAGGAAACTGCAGTAGAAAATAAACCCAAATTCCTTGGTGAAGTTTGTGTTTTTGCTCTAAATGCTCATCATGTTGCATCCAATCATCTTTATTTTAAGATTTCTTTTGACTGTGACTGATGGTTTGTTTATGCACCGGTTTGGTGTGGAGAAACGTACTTTTTAAAATTCAAGTTGCATTCCTGCAGACTTTCTGAACAAACCCCAAAAAATGAAAAAATAAAAACCTTGATAAACTGGCAGGAGAACAGAAACCCTGCCAAGGCAGAAATCTATGCAATATTTAGCATCAATAATTTTGTAATTTGAAATTTAAATTAAAAATTGAGAGCTCTTTCTTTGCAAATGCACCGAATTAATATTAATCTAGATATTTTAAAAGGATGTCATATTGACACACTCCGCTGGAGGTCTGAGAGGAGGCCTTGGTCTCGCAGCAGCTGAAACGGTTTTTGGTTTTTGGGTTTTGGGGAGCAGAAAAAGAGAGGAAAGCTTTGAAAGATGCTTTGTGTTTCATGCTGCTGGGCCCCCTGCTGTGCTGCTCTTTCATGGGAACAGACTTTCATTTTTATACTTTCAAGTACATTACAAGAGGAGCTGCAGCAGGTTGACTTTCTGCCTTTCTTCAGTTATTATTAACCGAGCTGGGAGATGAATCCGGTTCCATTTCAGTAAATTAATCTGTGCAAACAGCAACATTTGATGAGAGATTGGTTTAATTAATTTTCTGGCTTTGAATCAGGATGTTGTAGCTTTCATTTGCAAGGTGGAGCCTTTTCTAAAGGCAGCAGTTATTAATACTTAAAGGTTTTAAAGTTGATTAAAAAGAAAAAAATGAGAAAACCCCGAGGCGGATTCCTGACTCAGTTGAAGAAATTCAGATATATATTTAAAAAAAAAGAAAAAAGCTTCACTCGCCTCATTTCTAATGGCTTAGAGTGGCAGTAATTTGGAAACAGTAGTTCTCAAACACACAGTCCAATTCTGAAATGATTTCCTCCAGAATGGAGGGTGAGCTTCATCAGCCAGAGGAAGACGGACCGACACCAAGCAATCCATTTGTGGATGTTTAATAACTGAATGAATCTGCTGCAGAAACTGGAACTGATTGAGTTCACAAAAAGTTCTGTTAGATCAGGAAAGAGTCTAAACGTGTTTCTGAGACGTTGATTTTATTCTGATTGGTGCTCATTTTAGCAAATTACTGGTTGTTGTGATTATATATTAGTAAAATATATTAAAGAGAAGACTTGCTTTTAAATATTTATGTTTTTGTCTAACAACTTTTCGTAAGTTAGAAAATGCCGGATTTTTAACAGCATTAAAGCTGTTCTGATAGCATTAAGGTAACTTTAGTAAATCTATTATAATACGGTGAAATGAGTATTCAACAATTCACAATTTTTCAAAATAAACATGTTTCTAAAGGGACTTTGGATATGAAATTATTCCCAGTGTTCATAACGATCTGCGGCAGAGTGGCAGAAAAAACTGAATTATGATCTTCTTGTAAGAATAAAATTGAAATAATAATAATAAAGTCAAGATTTTGAAAATTGTAACATTATGAAAATAAAGACATAATTTTTCAAGAATGAAGTATTAAAGTAATTTTACTAGAATAGTCATATTATGACTTTGTTCATGACAAAATGACTTTTTTATTTTATTCTTATATTATTAGGACTTTATTCTTGTAAAGAAGAAAAACTAGAAAATTTCTGAGCTCCAGAAGTTGAACATATGCAACAAAAAATCCTAGAAATTTTTAGGTTAATCTCAGAAATTTGAACTTGGAAATTTCTCAAAACTTTGTGTGAAAAAATAAAATAACATTTTGAGATTTAATCACAGAAATATTCTTGAAATAGTTGAACATTTGTAAAAAATAAATAAAACTACAGAATTTTGACATTTAATCTGAAAAATTTTCTAGAGAAACGTTGAAAGTCGAAAATATCAAGTTTAAAAAGTCAAAAATGATCAACTATAAATCTCATAAATTTCTGCTTTTTTCATGAAAATTTCCGAAATTGAACTCAAAATTTCTGAATTTTTTCTCGAAAACTTCCAACTTTAGAAGCTCAGAAATGTCCTTGTTTTTTCTAGAAATCTTTTAAGATTAACCTAAAAATTTCTGAGATTTGGGATCTGGGAAGTCGTTTCATTTTGCCCTTCGGAGCGGCGCCGTTCAGACTGACATCTCTTTGGGAGCCGTTTCATCCAGACTTTGACCGTACGATAATCTCATTAATCAATAATGTCTCAGCCTCGGCTCACAACATGAAAGCTATTACAATAAGTCACATTCTCTTAATTAAATCCACCCTGAAGCTTCGATGCAAACATCCAAGCTGGAGCTGAAGGCGTGTTTAGGCGTGGAGGGAAACTCCAAGCTTCACCCCGGTGTCTCTGCATCAGCAAAGCAATTAAACCCGGCGAGTCAACGAGAGACGCAGGAAAACGAGAACACGATGAGCGTGTCGCTGCCAACTGATGGGTTTGAAGCGTGTTTACGCCGAGCGCCGCCGTCTCCCAGCCTCCAGCTGCTCATCAGAAGACCTGAATCCCCGCTCCGCTCTCATTCTCCTTCTAACAAACTTTCCCTCTCACTTGGTCCGTCAGCGCCGGAGCTGAGGAAAGGTTTTATCCTGACGGTTATGTTATCATGACAACGTATCAGAAAATCAGCAAATAAGTTAAGTTACTTCAGCAATTCAGTTCAAAAAGTTGAACTATGTTTTTATTGGCAGATTAAGAGTTTTGTCCAAATTCAGTTCAGACAGACTTTATTTATCCCAAAGGGATTGTAGCTCCAACCAAAGGTGGGCAGTTCCCAGCAGTTGTACTCAAGTCAAAGTAAAAAGTCTTTCAGTATAAAACTTTAAAAGTTTAACAGGAGCTACAGATGTCTCTGTGTTTGGTGAATTGTTGGTTAAAACATGTTTGTTTTTCATTCTGTGGGTAGAAAATCCAGAAATTTTACTCAAGTAAGAGCAGAAATACTTCAGAATGGAATTACTCCAGTAAAAGTAAAAAGTGGAGGGTAGTGAAAAAATAATCCCATGTTATAAATTAAATAATCTGCCAGTGGAACTGGTATTTTTTCATCAGCATAAAAGAATTATTGACTTATTTCTTGCTGAAAAATGTGTTATAAGTTAGTTTTGTCTTATTTCAAGTGTACTAAAATAAATACTTGCTAGGATATGAAGACATGCTAACACTTCCTGGATGATCCACCTCCTTTGCTTTTGCTGCTCCTCTTTAAATCTCCGTCTGGTTATAGAGATATTGGAGTCGGGATACGATGGGTGGAAGAGACGGTGTCAACTTCCTCCTTCCTGTTCTACTCCTCTGGGATTCTGGGGGTCAAAGTTCAAGTGTTACTTAGGCTGTTGAGCAGTTGTGAGACCGACACCTTGTTGCCATGGTTACGCTTCGCAACAACCGATGAGCTTCACAGCATCCAAAACCAACACAGCAGAGCTGCTCCAGCTTGGGCTGTTTTACCGTTTTACCAATAATGGAATTAAAAATGTGAAAAGTGGGACGACGTCTACCTGCAGTGGCTTTTTTTCTGCCGTAATGAAGCCTGAGTTGAGTTGTTTTCCGAGTGTTGCTGGTCCGTCACGGAGCTGACAGCCGTGTTCGCTGGTTCGGCCCGAGTGGCACAAATAGGATTTCTGACATCTTCACTGATTTATTTTGGGATGTTTTCCTGTCTGAAAACTCAGTTTTGACGGCTGACATGTAATGATGGAGGATTTGCCAGGTTTCATTGAAAATGACGCTCGCTGTTGCTGGCAACAAAGTGAGGCCAAAAGTTTCCAGACGATTTATGTGCAAATTAGTAAGTTTCTAATAAAAGAAACAATAAACTGAGAAGCATGAAATTTAGCAGCTGATGAGAAATTAAGAACTCAGTATTGAAACCTTTTTCAGTCTCAAATCTATATAATCAACAATATTTATTATTAGTCCTCTATTGCAAAGTTTATATCAAATATTCTTCACTTATAATCAATAATAAACCTATTAAATCACTAAGACTTATTCAAACTATTATAGTTTTATGAATAAATCAGTAAAGAAAAGAAACACAACACAAAAAATTATACCAGTAACTTTTTAAGGAGGCGCTTGAAGGAAACTCAGAATAAATGTTTGGAGTTTTATTAAATATCATGTGAGATTTCAAAATTGAGCATATTGATCAATTTTTGACGTTTGTCATGACAAATTCCTTCATTTCTTACATTTTCAGCCTCGTCAGCATCATTTGTGTTTTAGTTTTAATTCTCTGAATTTTCCCTCTGTTCCCTCGTTGATGTATGGGAATATATACAACTGTTTATATTTTCTAATCTGTGCGGTTGGTGACATTAACTCACTCACTCACTCGCTCGCTCATTCTTTGGTTGCCTAGCAATTCTTTGGTTGCTAGGTAACCACACAGAGTAGTAGTTTGAAGTTGCTCCAACTTTCTCAGGCGAACTTCGCTCCTTGGAGGTCCTAGAAAAAAAAAGAGGGTTAAATTTCCACCAAAACATTTTCAGATTAATCTCAGAAAATTCCTAGAAAAAATTTTTAATTTTCTGAGCTTGAAATTTTTAAAATTTTAGAAAAATCTCAAATTTTTAGAATAATCTAAGACTTTTTTTTTTTTTTTTTTTTTAGAAAAAAAAAGGAAATTCTCAGTTTGAGTCAAAATTTGATAGAAAAAAAAAGTCTAAAATTTTTATATTAATCCCAGAATTTTTTGACAAAAATATTTGGAGATTTCTTTTTTACTTTTTTGCAAAAGTAAAAAATGTGTAACTTTTTTGAAATTCAGAAATGCTAGTTTTTTCTAGAGATTTTTTGGCGGAAAGTATCAACGTGGTATTTGTTTTTCAGTTCCCTTTTTTTCCACACTCATTTTTTTTTTTTGTGTGAAGTACACCAGTTCCCCCTGCTGCAAACCCCCCCCCAGCATGATGCTGCCACCTCCGTACTTGACAACTGGGATTTTGTTCTCAGGCTTGAAACCTTTTTGCTCCAAATGAAACGCTGACATTACGGTCGAACAGTTCAGCATTAGCTTCATCAACCGACTCAACATGTCTCCAGTAATTAAACTCTTTGTCCCTGCAGGGATATGCAAACTGTCCTCTGACCTCTGACAGAGTACTGGCGTCTTCTAGAGGGATTTATAAATCATGAAGAAGACTGCTGACCTGACATTTTCCAGTTGACAATCATTGACTTGGAGGTTAATCCACTAATGTCACTACTGAAGAAGCAGAGTGATGCGTTGTCAGTCTGCAGCGTCTCATAGAAACCAGTTCACCCAGTCTCCATGTCTTACCTTCATGCAGGATTTAAACCCAAGACCACAACTGGATCAACATGAAGCCAAACAAACTCATGGAAAGATGAGTTAAAGGGAAAGGTTTTGTAGAACAAGGTGTAATGGTGCGTTCACACTAAACACGTTGAAAATGTACATCGGATGCTCCAAACGGTTCAACGCGCCGCAGCGGGCCCTCCATATAGGTTTTGAATGTAAACTAGAAGGGCTTGATACTCAAAACGCGTTTGGTGTGAACGCACCATGAGTCTGAGAGCTGAAGTCCTAAGATTTTAAGATTTGCAAAGTTAATAAATTCATGTATAAAAGGTCTGCCGAAGTGAATGCAGTGGAAGGCGGTTCTACAAAGTGTCACCTCAGGAATGTGGAATACAAATGCAAGCCACACTTTTCAGGTTTTTATTTGGAAAGCTTTTAAAAACACATGACTTTTATTCAATTTCACAGCTGTATCTTGTGATATCCAACTGAGATGTATTGAGGTTTCTGGTTGTGGTGATTTCATTTCATAGTTGCTCTAAAAATAAAGATTTTAGCTCTTCAAATGAGCATCTTTGTACACTCTGATAAAAGAAACTGCTTCACATCGGGTAGAAACTGTAAAAAAAAATCTATTTAGAGTAAAATATTATGAACCAAAACAACCTTTTCAGTTAAAAACAGTGATTTTATAGAATGAGGAAGGAGGATTTTGACCTAAAGTTAAGAAAAATCTCAGTTTTAAGGAGTTTTTATCTCCTTTCAGACCTTAGATTTAGTCTGGTCTCTCGGCGCTTTGGTTCCTCGCAGCCAGAACAAGATATTTACGCTCATCTGAATTTCACTTTGTCCCTCTGCAGGGTGTGTGATTCTCCTTTGTGGTAGAATCAGAATAACGTTGGACAGACAACACTTCACCAGACAGAGACAAACCAAAGGCAGCGCTGCACTGGTTGGTGTGTGTGTGTGTGTGTGTGTGTGTGTGTGTGTGTGTGTGTGTGTGTGTGTGTGTGTGTGTGTG
>NW_015113074.1:298148-311880 GCF_001443285.1 Poecilia latipinna | reverse complement strand
TGTGTGTGTGTGTGTGTGCGTGTGTGTGTGCGTGCGTGTAATGAATACTGAATTACCCCCAGGAGTTGAAAACACTCACACCACTCAGAACCAGAACGTGCTTTGTGGGCTCCTAAAGGTGGAACAAATATGGGCTGAGATATTTAATTTAAACCGACCGACAGTGACTCGTGTGTGTGTGTGTGTGTGTGTGTGTGTGTGCGTGTGTGTGGAAGTTTTATGATTTCTTGCTAATAAATTGCACTAAACACATTTTTCTTTTTAATTTGTGTTGATATTAGCAGGTTGCGACTTCAGCAGATTCTCATTTTTCTTGATGGAACGGCTGTTTCGCTCTTTATGAGCCCAAACTTATTGGAAATCTTTCTGCTAACCAACCATGTCTGCAGAGAAAACAGATTCTCTTCTGCCCTCTAGTGGCGGCAGGCAGGTAGCGCAGTTAAAAACAGGTTTCTTCTATTTTTGCTTTTTATTCCAGAAAATCAAACTAATTTTAATACCAGACAACAATAAATGCAAAAAGCAATGATAAATCTATGATTTAATGTTTATTTATGTCCTTCCAACTGTTACTGGTGACAACTGGGAATACGATTTTTCCATTGTTGGGAATTTCCAAACTGCCACAGTCCAAAAATACAAAATCGTAATGAATATTTTTAGTCTAGTTTCCAGTATGAATACCTTAATACACTTGAAATAAGACAAAATGTACTTGCATGTAACTTTTCAGCAAGTTTTAAGTGTTATTGTTTAAGTTTTATTGTTTTAAGTCAATAATTCCTTAATATTGACGTAAAAGAACAAGTTTCACTGGCAGATTATTAAATTTTAAAAAAGGGAAATATGTCTTGTGAAAAGTTACATAATCTTCCAGAGAGACTAGAACTTTTTCACCAATACTTAGGAATTATTTATGTAAAATAAGCTCTTTATCTTGCTGAAAAGCTACTAGTAAATTTAATTTTGTCATAATTCAACTGTACTGAGATATTTGCACTATAAACTAGACAAAAATACTTGGTAATATTTTGTGTTTTTGCAGTGCAGTAATCAGTTTCTCACCTGGTCTTAGATTTCTCTCGATTGGGGCCTAATGCGGTGGTTTTTCAGGTTCTATTTAAATCATTTTCTTGACTGAATAACATCTGGTTATTGCTGCTTTTCCAAAAAAATTAGCAATTTGTAAATTCATAATTTAAGAAAGTAATTTAGACACCTTTACTGTCTTTGTACTTGAAAACAGCTGTTTTTATTTACCCAAGTTACAATGAACTGAGAAAAAAATCTGTTTTTGTCACTGTCTGTCTGTTGCGGAAATCTCCTGCAGTCTTGTAATCTCCATAAGTGCTTTTCCTGCTTACGATTGATGTGCGCATGTGGACAGCATGAAAAATAGACGAGCTCGTTGTTGACGAGACGCAGGACAAGAGAAGATTTCCTTTTCATTTCTGCAGCAGGCATGAATCCTGCATGAGGCGCTTTACGCAGGGAGAGCAGAAGAAGACGTGAAACCGTGGCGCTGATCTCAGATTCACTTTGGTGAGCTCCTGATATCTCAGACGGACGTTTTGATTCATCTGTAGATACAGTAGAAGCAGCACAGCTTTACTCTTTTTAGGTTATTTAGGAATAACAAAGCAGCAGGTGCTTCAGTTGTTCCTCCTCAGTGGCATCTTGTTGGAGGAAAAGCAATAAGTGCGGCAGCAGCCCACTCACCCAACGCCACCTGAATAAGATGCTGCTGAAGGACTGTGAAGGAAACAGACAGGAAGCTGTCATTCTGTAACCGAAAACAAGCCAGTGAACTCATCATCAATGAGCTGGTGGAGAAACTCTGCTGTTCAACAGAATGAAATATCTCCAGGAAAGACAAAGAGTCAGGACATGCAGTACCTGATTTAGTCTTTTTTTTTTTTTTTTAGCTTTTCTGCAAAAACACAAAATCTCACCGGGTACTTTTTGATAGTTTCTACTGCAAATATCCCAGTAGCCTGGAAATGAGACAAAACTGACTTATAGATAAACTTTCAACAAGATAAAGGAACTTAATTTAAGTCAATAATTTCTTAATATTGGCAAGGAAAAAATTGCTAGTTGCATTGACAGACTGTTTTACTTATAACATGGGAAAATGTATCTGCCAGTGGAACTAAAGCCATATTTAATGCCAACACCACAAAGTGTGGTGGAAGGATGAAAACAGCAGAATCTCTCTTGTATGTTTTTCTAAAATGTATCTCAAATTAATAAACACAATGTGCTTCCTTTTTAAAAAATGAACTACATTGACTTGTAAAAGTTGGTTTATTTAGAGAAACGGGGCGGTGCAGTTCTGATCTCATCCACCAGATGGAGCTCTATTTCCACATTTGAGTACAGTTTAATCTGAGAACAACTGTTTACAAATGTTTGACAGAAATCATCTGAAAAGAAGTGAAGAAATGTTTTATTTTCTGTTTCTGCTAAATGTTGAACAAGAATCCAACTAAACTAAAACATTTTACTTTTAACAGCTCAGAGGAAATAGCTTTTTACCTTTAGGTAGAAAATACAACTTTTTCTCTGATTGTTTACCTTGAAATATTCCTAACTGCTATACCTGAGAGGTGAATTGTTTTTTAAGTTTCTTATTTCTTTAAAAAACTAAGATGTAGATGTTGTGATGACGCCATCAGATGCATCCTGCACGCCGCCCACACCGCCACCGCTGTGGCGTTAACCTAGCACACCTCAGGCGCCCAGGTAGCCAGCGTCTCTTCACGCTTCACTACAGGACGATGCGTTCAGGTACCTCTGCTGCTTGGGAACAGCTCATTAGGCTGCAGGGTTCCTGATTAGTCTGACGGTGTTGTGCAGTTGGAAGGCCTTGTTTTTAACCCTGGAGGATGAGTTGGCCTGTAATTAACCTTCTGCTAAATGTCACTGTGGGCGTTTTAAAGCTTCAGGAGGGAAAGTGGCAGCTTTCAGGTAGTCCAGTGAAAAAATGGAGTCTTTCGCTAAATCCTCTTAAATTAATTAAAGGAGACCTGTGATGCAAAATTCACATTTTGCTCATTTTGTTCTTCTATTTGTGTTTTTATTGCTTTTAAAAACAAACAAAGCACTTAAAAAAAACCTTGGCAATAAGTTAATGTCTTTTGGTGCCTTGAAAATTAGCCAATTTAAAAACCTCCCCATTTTTAAGACACACTCAACTGGCGCTGTGCCGTTGCCTAGCAACCATAGCAAAGCCCAGCGATTTTAGCTCAGCTTGGGTTGCTAGCTAAAGCACGTTTTGTTAGCTGTATAATGGCTGCTGGAAACGACAAGTATTTTGTTGCTGACTTACCATCCAGAAACCACTTGCTGTGTTCTGGTTGGTTGTGCAGGAGGCTCCACGTCTGCTTTTCCAAGATGTACTATTGCATAATTACATAACTGTTTTCAGCCATTTTGACCAACTCATTGACTCTGAACTTTGTCTGCATTCAATAAGTCCTTAAAATTAAATAATTTTGTTCATCTTTTCACATTAATCAGACCTTCAGGATTTCAGGATTGATTTTGTGATTTTTTCTTTTACAATAAATGTCACAAATTCAGAAATATTTGCAATACATTTAGCAATATTTGTACTTTTGCATGATGGCAAATGTAATTTTTGTCACTCTCCATGTCGATCACAGATGATAACTTGACATCAAGCACAGCAGAGTAGTAGAAGTAAGAAATACTTCCCCCACTTTTGAGGAAAATTTGCACGAAAAAATGTAGGAATCTGTTCATTTCAGGTGAATTTCTGCAATTGTGGAATTACAGAAAACTTGACAGACTGGCTAAAAAGGCAGCAGTGTAGTAGAAGTAGGAAATACTGCCACCTGGTGGGAAATAGCAGAGTTTGCATCACTTAAACTTGATGTTTTTGACCGTTTTTGTGGAATATTTGCAGTAAAAAATGCGGCAATATGTTGATTTAACATGAATTTCATGGATTCATTCAAAACTGGAGGGACTGATTGATGTAATTTGACAGTAAACAAGTAAAATCTGATAATAATAATATTAGTGCACACAACTGGGCCACATTAAAATCATGCGGCGGATCAGATTTGGCCCCTGGACCTCGAGTTTGACACGTACTTGAAGTCTGTTGCTGTGTGACAGACTCATGATCATCATCACATGCTAACAGTTCAATGTTCGGATGCAACGTTTCACAGTAACATGTCCTGCTAATCCGCCTCTTTTGCTTTTGCTTTAGCTCCCTGCTGATGGAAGAGATAGTTTCAACTTCCTCCTTTTCTCTCCATTCAACTCTGGTTTGAGTTCACAGTTCAGGTTTTATTTCAGCTTTTGAGATAATAATCAGCTGCTCCCAGTTTTACTGAAAAAAATACCTTGTTGCCACGGTTACACATCATTTAGCAACTGATCTGTCCAAAAGGAAAAAAGGAAAAGGGAAGAAGTGTCCAATCAATGCAACTTTGGAGAAAAGTCTGGAAAACAAATAAAAAAGAGCTGCTAAAGTTTGAAATAAAATTACTCAAGTAAAATTAAAAGAGACTGTATTTTAATTATCATTTTTCCTGCCTCCTTTTTACCATAAATTCTATTTTTTTCAATTTAAATGCTTTCTTTTCTCTGTATCTTTAACACAAATCACCTCAGATTTGTAACGTTTGTGATTGTGAACGCACGTTTTCTCTGATTTTACTCGACCTTGTTGGGGGAAAGTCTTCAGAAAATCTGGCCGCTCGTCCCCGTGGAGGACGCGCCGTGACAACAGCATCTCTCTGAATTACCCTGGTACCTTGACTGGCTCCTCACGTCGGGTTTCCATGGCAACCCAGGTTGAAGAGTTGATTGAGAACGGGCAGAAGGGAAGCAGATGATGTCTTTCTTCATTGAGTCACTCACCTCAAATTAGAAAAAGCCGCATGAGATGGGAAACGTTCTGAGGAGATGAAGATGTTTATGAATGTGACTCGGATTGATGAGACTTTGATTGGATGTTTGCTATGCAGCAAACCGTCCTGCAGCTCCCCCTCCTGCTGCAGTTTCTCCCCACTTCCACGTGCCTGCAGGAAACAAGAGTGGGGACCGATCTGCCC
Source organism: Poecilia latipinna (assembly GCF_001443285.1). NCBI lineage: Eukaryota > Metazoa > Chordata > Actinopteri > Cyprinodontiformes > Poeciliidae > Poecilia > Poecilia latipinna. Next base: position 306,787 of record NW_015113074.1, on the reverse strand, counting down.
GGAAATACTTAGAGTAAAGCTGATAACTCAGAAATAGTCTGGATGTTTATTCTGTCTTTAACTGGGTTAGAGCTGAGCGTCTCTGTGATTAAAGGATTTGATTCAGAGCTTTGAATAAGAGGAAACAGTTTCATAAGAAGCCAAATTAAGCTGAAAAGATGGAAAGAAAGTTTATCTTTAGTGGATCGCTGCTTTTGACAACCAAAGCAGCGATCCACTAAAGATAAACTTCGTTCATGTTTAGCCTGAATGTAAAGATTATCTGATCTCTGCTGCTGCACAGAGCCTCAGTGATGCTAATGATCTTGGATCTTATACATCGTACTGTTCTGTCTTTGCTGCATGGTGCCAAGGATTTACTAATGGGACCTTTTAGATTGAAAATAGGACATTTCCACCAAAAAGCCTGAAATTTTGGAATTATTCTCAGATATTTAGAGATAAAAAATTGGAAATTTTTGAGTTTGAAAAGTTGGATTTATGCTAAAAAGAAACTGGAATTTTGAAATGAATCTCAGATATATTTTAGAGAAAGCAAAGAGTTTTCTGAGTTTGAAAAGTAAAACATTTTTAAGAAAAAAACCTCTGAAATTTTTAGATTACTCTCAGAAATTTTCTACAAAAGAAACATAAAAACACGCAAATTTGGGGGTTTGAAAAGTCAAGAATTGTTAAGAAAAAACAAAAATAAAACATGATAATTTCTGAGTTTTAAAACAGAGTTTTAAGAGTCAAATTTTGAAAATCAGATTTATTTATTTATTTATTTATTTATTTATTTATTTATTTATTTACATTTCTGAGATTGATTTAAATATTTCTTTTCTGGAAATTTCTGACTTTTCAAACTCAGAAATTTACTTAAATAATATTATGAGCGCTCCAATACATAACAGCATATTGTGAAATGATATTATAAATATTTTAATATTTAATCTGTGAACTCATCAACATCAGATTTCAGTTTTTAAAACCTAACAGGAAGTTCTGGAGGCACCATTAATTGTTGCATTTGAGTAATAAATATATTCAAATTAAATTCAAATGAAATTAAATCTGATTTTTCTGAACCTCTTGGTTCCAAGAAACTAGAAGAACACGCTGCATCACTTTCGCTCTGCTGCTTTCTGAAATCTGGTTCTTAAAAGTCATTGCCAACCACAGAATCAAAGTAAAAGCCGAGTTAGTTTGAATAAAGACGCATTAATGTTTTTTTCTTTTTTTTCAAGCACTCTCTGTAAAAGCTTCTCAAACGTTTCATCAAAATCTGAATCACAAGTGACTGAAGGAGTTTCTTCTATCTCACATTGTCCTCACACCGACTCTGAAGGCATCCAGGAGCTCTGCTGCTTTTCTTTAGGTGTGTGTGTGTGTGTGTGTGTGTGTGTGTGTGTGTGTGTGGAAATTGAATACCTTGCTTTTGCTATTTACATTTAGATTCCTGATATTTCAGGACTTCTGACCTTTTTCTGATGCAAACTGTTGCCATGGCAACCCGCCGAGCTGAAAGGTGCGGCTGCAGTGACCAACGTCACGAGTAACAAAACGCCTTAAACGTATTAAAACAGTCACAATATCTGGCGTTGCAGGAGACTAAAGATAGAAAATCATTTTAAACATTTCTTTTCCTCCTCTGGGCTGCAAACTGCAGACTCATTCATATTCAATAAGGATGGAAATTATCAGATAAAATGCATTTTTATGTTTATTGAACTCAAGTTATTGTTTTAAACTGATACAGCAAAGACATTGTTCCACTTAGACCTTGAATTAAAGTGAACATAAAAGCAAAATTTAGGTCTTTATTTCAGTTTTACCAAACTTTGTTTGGTAAAACTACTTTTTTTACTTTTTATTGTTTAATTTAAGTTTAAAGCAAATTTTATATAGTAAAATTTGTGAAGCTTGATAATTTTTTGAAAGGTTTTTACAACTGGAGGGAAAACCTTGAAATATTTCCCATCTCCTGCTTTTTATTTAAAGATTATTTGTTGTTTTTAATGTTTGGTTTGTAAAAGAAACAAAATTTAAATTAAAGACGAAAACCAACCTGGCAATGCTTTATCTGTGATAATAGTTATGAAAGAATTAAAATATTTAAATCAGAAAAGCAGAACGTAACAAACATAATTTCCCTTTTGTATCAGACAAGTAATGATAAAAGAATAAAAACAAGTTCATTTCAGAGTGTTTATGTGGTAATTTATGAACAATAATTAATTTTAAAAACAGTTTTTTGTACTCAGGTTGCAGAGGATGGATCTTTTGTCCGCTCAGTGATGACATTCTGATCCAGTTCATCATGACCTCCAAATGTTCAGATGTTTCCCTTCCGGAGATAATAATGTGGTTCCAGGCAGAAAACGTTGCTTTTTAAATTCAGAGTACATATAAATCTGTATAAAACGGCAACAAACGTGAAGTTGAGTCGTCTTGTGTTCTTCTTTCACTGCGTCTTTGCCAAACGAGGTCGGCTCTCATTAAGGAATAAAGCCAGTTAACGGCATCCAGAGTCAGGATGGGTAAATTATCATTCCTGACACGTTTTCCTCATCCAACAAATTACCGACTTATATGGTGGGGAAGGTTCTAATGAGAGACCCGCATGGAGGCGACGACACGTTTACAGCAGCTGAATCCAGAAGCCTAAATGTCCATCGGTTAACAGCCAGCGCATGTTTCCGAGTTATTTGGTCACTTTGTCCCTCAAATATTCAAAAATCATTTATTTATTCTCAGATGTTGTTGCCTTTAGTTTATTTACTGAAGAATATGACCTGATAGGCTGACCGGCAACAAAATATCAGGTTGATTTTTAATAATGGACTCAGTAATATAAAACCAGAAAACACAGATATTGAAAAGCAGCATTAACACCATGTAACAAAGTAAAAACCTGCTAAGTAAACAGTTTTCCTGGATCCTGAAGTGGCACAGAAAGAACTACAGCAGCGTACAGAGTTCTGTCATAACCTTTAACCTGTGGAGTTATTAGGATTTTATTTTATTCCACCAGGAGGCTGAATGTGGAGCAAAATGACGTTTATAAAAGATGAAAGTCCAGTTCTGAAAGTTTCAGACAGTTGAGGAACATTTTACCATCGGTTTGTAAACTGTTTAAGAGTCAGATTTAATTTTAAAGAATTTTGATTCATGTTGAATTATGAAGAGTAAATTTCCGCCAACAAAAAAAAGATAAAAAAAATTTAGACTAATCTGTGAAATTTTCAAGAAAGAAACAATAAAATGTTTGATTTTCCAAAGGTGAAAAATTTTAACTTCACAAATTATTAAAACTCAGAAATTTCCTTGTTTTCTTTTAGAAAATTTCTGACCATCTCAAAATTTGAATTTTGAGATATTTTCTAGATCATTTTTGACTTTTCACATGCAGAAATTTCCTTGTTTTTTCTCGGAAATTTCTGAGATTAATTTTAAAAATTCCTGAGTTATTTTTTGGCAGAAATTTACTCTTTTTTTCTACCTGCAGTCGCTCCACGTCCTGCTGTCGGCGCGGTCTCGGGTCCGCTTGGCGTTCACATTTGAAGCGCCCCAAAGTTCACTTCAACCGAACCGAGGCAGGTTTGTTGATCTTTTCCTCGTCAGCTGAACCAACTTTCTACGCAAACAAACTACAGTTCAGTTAAACGTTTCTGAGTTGGAAAAGTGAAAGATTTAAAAAAAAAAGTAACTCAGCAATTTTTAGATAACTCTCAGAAATGTTCTAATAAAAAGAGAAAAAAGGAAAATAAAACATGGAAATTTCGGAGTTTGAAAAGTTAAAAATCCAACCTAGATCATTTATTTTCCTACATTTAGCATAAAATCAGAGCAGCTCATTCCTTCAGCTTGTGTTGCTGCTGTTTCTTGAGTTTGTATTTTTCTTAGAAAAATAGAAGCTCTTACGTTTTGTAAGCTGCAGATTGTTGACCTTTCATTTATCTGAGTTACATAATGACCAAACTGACACCATGAACTTTCTCCTGTTCGTTCTTAACATCTTTACCGATGATGTAACACCGTCCTCACTCAGTGTTTATTACCTTCACTTTTACGTTTACTTTAATTTGGGATTATAGTACCTTTCTTTTTCCACTGCAAAGATCTTCAAAAACAAGAAGTGTGAGCTCAACTCTGAGTTTATTTTATTAATAATGTTAAAAATGTTACATAAAGGCTCAAAATGTACTTTTCCAAAACCCTCTAACATGATTCTCTGCTTCTCTTCCAGGGTCAGACATTTTCCCAATTCAAGCATTTTCAAGCATTTTCAAGCATTTTCAAGGTAAGTTTTCAAACTTTTCCAGCACCTCTTCAATACACAAATGAACTGAAAACAAAAACTGTTTTAATTTACTATTATATTGTATAATTTATAGCTGTGATTAGTAATGTCTTGTACAACAAAACAAAAAAGAAAAAAACAATTTCAGTTTAATGTTCCAAATACAAAATCAATAAATCGTTTAGTTATGAGGAATAATAAATATTAATTACATTGAATCAATCCAAACAAATCTTGTTGAATGTATGCAAAAAAAGTTACAAAAGTTTAATTAAAAATTTCTCGCTAAGTTTTCTGTCTTCTAAATCATAAAATCTCACCAAGTATTTTGGTCCAATTTCTGGTGTAAATGTCTTTGTACACTTGAAACAAAACTAACTTATAGGAGTTTGTTTGAAGTGAATAATTTAATATTGATATAAAAGTACATGTTCCACTGGAAGATTATTTCACATATACAAGACATTTTTTGTCCTTTTTATAAGTGTAATAACTGTGTAAACTACAACTTTTTCATAAATATTCAGTAATTATTGACTTAAACTCTTACATCCTGCTGAAAAGCTACCTGCAGGTTAGTATTGTGTTAAACTGCCTTTTAGCAAATAGAAATAATTTTAGACAGGAAGAAAAACTGTCTGTGTTTTTATGTACTTGGCTTCAGTTGTAAACAACGTTTCCCACATTCCGACTTTTAATCAAACGTTTGATTGCACTTTATTGCAAACCATTGCAGTTTGAATATTAATCACTTTGCACAGAAATCAAGCCCCCTGATTTCATTTCAGCTCTTTCAACACGTGTCTGCATAACTCGCCGGGTTTTTTGCCACTCTGTGATTCACGTGCAAATTTCTTTGAGGCGGATTGTTCCTAACGGCGGGAATCAAAGCGACAACGGCACAGAATAACCTTTGAAAAATAAAAGAAATTGGCCTCTATTAAACCTAATTATGGCGGACGTCTGCCTGGGCCATTTGCAGCTTTTATCTCCCTTATCAGATGCCATTAACTTTGCAGAAGCTGCACGTAAAGCCGGACATGTTTGGAGTTTGTTTGTGAGCTGAAAGTCAGTCAGTTCTGCCGACTGTTTGTGTTTGACTTTACTCAGATGTGTTTATCATTTTGTTCCAGTAGTTTTAAGCAGCACCAGCCCTCAGTTGGTCCTGTCACATTTCTGACACCCAAAAAAGTAACGGCATCATCCAACCAATCACAAGTCGGATTAGTCACCTAAACGTGGATCAATTTTCCCTGAAAAGTCTCCAGTAATTATAATTTTAGCTCATTTTGGACCATTTTCTTTCCCCCTGTGCGTTGCTGCGGTGAATAATTTGGGGTGATTACATGAAATTTAAGGCAGCAGCAGAGATGGTGGGATGGGTTTGAAAGTAGAACCAGAACAAAAGAACAGACCCGTCCATTTACCCTTTAACCTTCCATCTGAATTACTTTTTTAAGTGCTTTTCATGCAAAATGTCCGAGGCCAGCGCTTTTACGTGCTTTCTCCTCTGGCCACAGGAAAATTTAAATCAGGTGAATTCAGACTTTCAAAGTGGAAACGTTTCTTCAGCTGGATGCTTCTGAACCAACTCAACCGTTTTAAAAATACTGAGCAGAAACACTTTGGCCACTTCTGAATGACTGACATGCAGAAGATGTTATGATGCACTTTGGGGTCATAAACTGTTCACACTGTCTTCTTTGGTCGGGTTTAATTAGAGATGCTTAAAGCTAAAAAGATGGATTTAAGTTGAAAAAAATAATTATTTGAGCATCAAAACAAACTAAATCCAGCAAAGCAGCTCAGTTTTATGTTTATGGACAGAAAGAAGCTTAAACTGGTTGATGTTGGAAAACTTAAACCTCGTTTACATGAAACTGATTTTCAGTTTATCTGCAGCGTTTTCTGCAGATAAACTGCACTGTAAAACATCTGAAATGAAAATCCACCTGCTGCCTTGAAATGTAATTTAAGTCAACAAGAAAATTAAAGTTCATGAAGTTGATTTAACAACAAGAAGAAGTTATCTAAACATGATTTATAGGTTTTAACTTCATGCTGTAATTTAAACCAAATAATTTCACAATTTCCAAGAAAAAAACGTCCTGACCAGTTAAAGAACTCAGATTTCTGGTTTTCAATCACAGTATCAACTTAAAAGATTATTTTACTTTAGATAAATTGAAATTCTTGTTTCAAACTGCATGAACTAAACTCAGAAACATTTAGTGTGAACAGGACATAAAATTAAACATTTGCCTTAATAACACAAGAGTCAGATCAAAGTAACGCATTTCCATCTTAACATGCCGCTAAGCATTCTGGGAAATAGTTCCCACTCCTGTCTTTTTCTTCTTTCGGTTTTTTAAGTGCTAACATAAAAACTCTAGTTTCAGTCATATTCAATCCTCATGGAGCTTAAATGGGTTAAGAAAATTCATCCTTTGGAAAAGTTTCCCTAAATAAATCCTTCAGCAACAAAATGAGTTCAAATCAGCAGCAAGGAGTCTGAAAAACACAAAATGAAGGAAAATGAGTTGCTTTTGTAAGATGAGCGGTCCAGGTGGTGAAGATCCAGCTCATCTGGCTGTTAAAAGGCAAATATAGACATTTATTCACCTTCCTGTAGCGGACGGGCCGCGGCATCTCGTCAAGGCTTCAAAAGTCTCTGAGGTCAAGCAAAACAAAAACTCAAAGGAAACAACTTTTTTTTTTTTTTCAACTGAACAAGATGTGAATATTTCCGGTTTTATTCAAGGTGGAACCGAAAACATCCAAATGGTTTTCTGCCTGAATGTCAGGAGGAAAATCAAACATCTGCAGTTCAGAAATGAATAATTAGAGATTCGTTAACCAGCTGCAGGAACTCAGGCTGGATAATAAAGTTTCAAACATGTCCTCCCCGCTACTGGTAGAGCTGATAATGAGGAAGATGATTAATCTGAAAGTTGTGTTAATATTACGATTCATCTAACTGCTGTTTTGCCCTAAAAGTCCCTCTTAGGATTTTCTAGTTCAAAACATAACAAAAGGTGAAAGTTTTTCACATCAATAAAAGTTCAAATGCAGGATTTACGGCGGCCGATCAACTGGATTCACGTTTCTAGATTAACGTTTAGAACAATAAGACATGTTTGGTTTAAGATAATAAAACATTAACCATTTTTTAAAATGTGCATACAGTGGCAGGTTTACATATTAGCGATATGGGCAGCTGCCCAGGGCGGCATCAGAGAGGGGTAAAACACCCAAGAACTAAAAAATAAAATATAAAATAAAAACTGTACTCTCATAGAAGCAGCACTACTTCAACTTTTTTTTACTCGCGTGAAAGTAAAAGTATTTCATCTGATTAAATGTTTTAATGATTGGCAGCGCCACAATAAAACATGAATAAGGTTAAAGGTGAAGTTGTTTTGTGTTGCCCCACTTGGATTTTCAGCTTAAACTCGTAGTGCGTCTTTACTTTTTATTTTGTATTTTTAACAGAAATACAGTAAAACTGTGTCTGTGTTTTGAAATTAATAATAATGAATGATAAAAATGTCTGTTTAATGAAGTCAGTTCATTATTTCTGGTATTTTGAAACAAAATCTACCAAGAAATGAATTTTTATCATTTAAACTTTTTCTTTAAATGGTTGTAGTTTAACGTGAGAGAAGTTTTCAAACATTATGTTTCTCCAGTGATTTAAAGCTCCTGCAGTAAAACATCAATCTGTTAAAGTCATAAAACATTTGCATACCTGTCTGTGTATTTACGTGATAAAACACCAGGAGGTGCAGCAGCGACTGGAACCTGTAAATGAATCTCTGAGCTGATTGTTTCCATCCATGTCCTTCAGTGGATCAACGCAGCAGATTAACGAGTGCAGCTGCAGAGATAATGCAGATCTGCAGCCTGTCGGCGTTCAGAATCAGTTCAGACGTTTACAAACCGGTTGGAGGAAATGAGTTTCCTGCTCAACGGGAGGCTGAATTACATCCAGGTTCAGCAGCATCAGGATGAAATAACACAGAATATTTACATGAATATAAAAACGACTAAAACTGATGGATCATTGGTGGAAATATTCATCATAATGTCTGGAAAATATGGACGTCTGGTTGTTTAAGATCTGATAGAAAATGGAAAAAAGTTTAGTTATTTTCTGTTGTATGAATATTAAAAACTACCTATTTATCAATTAGTTCATCCATCCATCCATCCATCTATCCATCTATCTGTTCATCCATCCATCCATCCATCCATCCATCCATCCATCCATCCATCCATCTGTTCCTCTGTTCACCCATCCATCCATCCATCCATCCATCCATCCATCCATCCATCCATCCATCCATCTGTTCCT
>NW_015113074.1:252161-290292 GCF_001443285.1 Poecilia latipinna | reverse complement strand
CATCTGTTCATCCATCCATCCATCCATCCATCCATCCATCCATCCATCCATCCATCCATCCATCCATCCATCCATCTGTTCATCCAGGAAATGTTGGTTATTATAAATTTTGCTGTTTTACTCCTGAAGTTTCTCTCAAGGCATGAATGATGCTAGAAATATGTCAGCAGTGAAACATATTCTGGTAGCTGGAGATTCACTAACCTTATTTTTATCATAAATAATGATTATTTGTGTCAGTCAGATAAAGGTAATAACTGTTAGAGATGCTCAGTTAAAAGATTTTCATGATTCAGCAGAATCTTAAAGCTTCTGTTGAATCGTGAACAAAAATCAAACACCAGAATTTTTTTATGTGACCAAACTCCAAAATTGTATCAAAATTGGATTAAACTGAAAACAAGTCATAACATGAATACAAATGAGTTTTTTCCCCAATTGAAATAAAAAGCTCGATACTTACTTAAAAGACGTTGTAGCAAACAGTTTGTGGCGAATCCTTCCTGCCTGATGTCAGGATGAATTTCTGCTCCTCATCCTCACTCAGCTCTGCCAAACCAGATAACGACAACCTCCTGAGTCACTCAGCCCCAAAGGAGGATCACAAACTGATAACCAGTCCAAGGTAATTACTTAGAAATGTAATAATTGGTGCTTTGTCTCGGCACTAATTACGTTTTAGCCTTGTTAGAATACTAATGATGCTGCAGCTACATACAAATAATGGCAGCCTATCAATCAGGAACACCTGCATGTCCAAAATCTAAAGGTTTAATTACGTCCCGGAGTAACAACCTGTCGTAATACCTGCAGAGGAAGATGCTTTTATTTTAAACAAATGGAACAATCTGGGCTCAGTGTTTCCAGGTAACAGATGCTCAGAAACATCATTTTTCCTGCAGTGTGTCGTCCTGAATGTGTGTTTGAGGTCGAAATGACCAGACTCAATTTGCGTTGGTCAGTTTGTTTTTGCAGTTTGAACAAAGTCTTCATCAGCGAGACGCTGACGAAGACTGCTGAGGCAAAACCGAGTTCAGCTGCAGAAAAAACCAAACAGGAAGCAGGAGATCCACTCAGACGGCATCACACTGCTGGAGCAGGTCAGGCAGGAAGTAGAAAAGCCTGTAAAAGTCGACCCAAATGCTTTTCCTGCTGTTTTCTGAAATGCTCCACACTCGGCCACTTTATCCTCTTCCAGAATAAAAAAATTCAAATCAGTTCCAACCTTTAAATGGCAACTTCTAGTTGGTTATGTTGGTTGTTTAAAATCTAAAAATAAAACCTTTTAAAAGAGTTTTTCCAACTGTATGTTTTCTTACTTTTATGTATGAAATTGTATGAATGTTTGTATTTTGTTTCACAGATTAAAATTAGCATTTTGCTAATTTACAACAACATTGTATGTATATTAATATGCCTGTCCCATTTAAATAAAATTAATCCTTATTCATATGCAAATTTTTAACTACATTTGTTGTAAATAAATAGAAAAATGTTAGATTATTCGTTAGAGTCAATTATTCTAATGATTGATCAATTAGTCGGATGATAAAAGTCTTTTTTATATTAGAAATATGTTAAAAGATACAAATAAAAACTAATTTAATTTATTTTTTAATAAGAAAATTAACATTTTATTGCCTAAAATGCAATAACAGCATTAGTTATGCTACTTGCAGAGTTTTGTCTAAAACGGTTTGATTTTAAAACAAGCTACAATCAAAAACAAATAAAAAAGTCATTTTTCAGAGTCAGTAAATGGTAATTTTATACTAAAGTTTAACAAAACTCTTCATCTTGAACATTTCACTTATAAATTGATTTTATTTTCATAGTTTCCTTTGGCTTTATTGCAGCAGAAAATGCCCTTATTTTCCTCTGAATGTTTTGGTTATTTCCGAATCCATTCCCTGGTCTGAACAGCGGATGTTGTTTCTCTAACTTTGTCAGCCACTTGTTCAGAGAAACGGCGTTTCAATTTGTGTTTCGTTTCCTGAAATCATAGATCAGCAGCGACAGCGCAGCCATGATTTCTGGCCCGACCTGTCAGGAAGAAGCCGGCGAGGTTTCGCTCGCTGCAATCAGGAGACGCTCAGAAACCAAGTGCTGCTTTGAGCCTGTGAGAGGTCAGACATGTTTCTGCTATCAGGAAATGAAAACATCATCCTGAGTCTACAGGAATGTTTCCTCACGTCTCTGCAGCTCCAGTGAAGTGAAATCATTTAGCAAACGTTCAAATTGCTTCTCCTGCTTCCACTCAAAATCGTTTCTTTTTTTTATCTGGGGATTTTTATATTTTATCTTTTTTGCGTTGTGTGCAAACCTTCATGAATCACAGAGGATTTTAGAAGAAGCAGCAGGATTAAATCATGAACTTTATTTCATTGCTTCTGTTTTGCAAGACAAAGATTAACAGCTTTAATGAACTTTAATCTCCTTAAAATCTAAATTAAAATCTGTCAGCGTGTTTTATTATTCAGAACATATTTCACTGCTAAACCTCTTGAGCTGGAAAAAAATATTTATATAGTTTATAAATTAACTTTTTTTAAACAAATTACCTTCCTTTATTCATCCCAAACAAGTATATTTACAAATATTTGATAACACAACAAGATTGGCAAGAGAGGAGATGGAAAATTATCAATTATTTAATCTAAAGCTAATTGATCTTGTAAATATTAAGTGGTTATTTTCTTACCAAACTTGGGTTTTTTATTGCTAAATGTTTCATAATATTCTGAATTGTGATTATTTGTTGTATTAAATACTGACTGAATAAACAGAAAACTTTGGTTTTCTCACATAATTAGACACTTTTATAAAATATAACCCAGGATTCTCGTAGGCTGCTCAACTGAAAAATAAAGATTCATACAGAAGTTTTGTGGTTGAAGGAATGTTAATGCATTAACTCCCAATGTCTCAGACAGCCGTGCTTATTGCCATCATGTTGGGAGCATTTGCTTCCTTGCAAAGGTCTTTCTATGTGGCAAATATTTTAATCCCAAATTCCTGTAACACAGGGTTTAAATAGCAACAATCTGAGGTTGATGAACAATGAATTCAAGGTTTTATTCTTTCTTTACAGGTTTGCCATGGAAACAGATTCAGAAAGGCATTAAAACAGAAATAGCCTTGGTTCGGCTTTTTTGTTTTCATCGTCTGTGAATTGGAAACTGTGACGAGGAAAACGTTTCAGCTTCAACCAAGTCAAAAGTTCCTTAGTATTTATAATAAGAACCAAATATTTTTCTATAGTCTAGCGTAAAAAAACACAATTTTGCAATTGTAGAGTGTCCACTAAATAGGAAAAATAAATTAAATCACACATGAATAAGGTCGTTCACACGATAAGTCATTAAAAATCATGGCAGCAACGAATGTAAACAGATATATTCATCCTCCTACCACTTCCTGTCGTCGTCTTCTGCGTTTCCAGCAGTAGTAACATTCTGCTGTCGGTCATGTGACTCATGTGATGCAAAATAAGTGTTTTCATTGCAGTTTTGCAAAAGTACAAATATTTTGAGATGCCCAAAAAGTGTAAAAACCTTTTACCAAAAGCGTTAGTTTCCATTAAAGCAGATATATTTTCTAACTCTGCATTTAATGGACCAACACAGACCAGACTCAGTTATTCAAATTCAGTTTAACTTCAAACTACCTCAAGGTAAATGAAATGTTATTGTAACTCCTATTAATTCAAACTCTACAAAGACTTATTGCAGTGTTTGTAACGGCCGTGCAGAAGAGGATCAGCTGCTCCGGTCGAACTTCTTGTCTTCCTCTTTGCTTTTTGTACATTCAAAATAATTATAATAAAAAACCAAAAACCACACACTCATGTTTTAAAAGATACATGCAGGAGGAACTGAGACATTACATAAAAGAAAACACAACAATGCTGTTTAGTTCCAGCTTAAAAGACGTTCATCCCAACATGATAGCGAGGAATCGGGATAAAGGAACCAGCAGATGTTTTGAGTTTTGAAGTGGTTTGTTCTGTTTGGAAAAACAACAGCAGCAAAAAGCCTGAGCAGCTTCTGTTTACTTTGATGCATTTATTCTCTTCTCCCGTCTTTGATGATCTGAGTTGTTTCTGAGCAGCAACACGAGTGTCTTGCAGAGAGGAGGGAGAGCCTCTGAAACAGGAGCGCCGCCAGCTGCTGCAGGCCTGACCAGTCAGAAAATCACATCACAAATGGATGTTCAGGTAGAAGTCATGAACAAAATGAGCTGCTGGCTGGTGTTCAGTCAGACATGCTGGGAACGTCCAGTCTAAACGTCAGAGTTTAGGTTTGTCTGATGAATGTAGCATTCTGTAGGTCCAGCAGTACCAGTATCACAGAAATATGAGTTGCAGTGCGTACGGAGGCTTTTTTTGTCTCCATGGTGATACCTTCACCTTAGCAAGAAGATATGATTGATTGAGGCAGCAGCTTATCGTATTCAGGCATCTAGACGCGCTGAAGACTCAAAATTAGAGAATTTAAATGACTTGAATATATTAAGGTTGTTGTCGCCAGACGTTGTCTGAGTGTTTTACAAACTTTCTGTTCCCACTCCTCCTCTTACTTCTGGTGTTCCTCAGGACTTTGTCCTCGGGCCGCTTCTTTTATTATTTATCTTCTCCATCTTGGTTCCATATTTTGCCATTTCAACATTCAGTTCCACTGCTATGCAAATGACATCCTGCTCTAAATCACTCTGCAAATTAGAGTCATCTAAGAAGTGGACAATTTAAACACAGTGATGTGTTGTTTTTTATCTAGATGGGTATTTTGAACGGCACCCAACTAACCAGATCAGTGCACAAACTAGCTACCGTGGAGCTATGTTATAATCTCCAGCTATTTGGAAATAAATCCACCTAATACTTATATTTAACAAATTAAATATACTAAATGCATAGATCTGGGAACTCTTTAGCTAACAACCCTGTTGGTAGCTACCATAGCCAACTGTCATGGCAGTTGCTATAGAGTTGCTATGGCAACAATAACTTAGAGCTAGCTCTCGGCTCATTCTTATTAACTTATGAACAATATAATTACGTTACAACTTTTACTCAATTACAGTATTTGAATTCTACAAAGACAGGTAAGAAACTCGAGACATTTTTCTAAACTCACACAGAAGAAAACCATCCAGTTTATTATTTGTTCCCTTGGGTGAAATGAGTAACAGAGAAACAGGCACATTTTTTTGGGAGCTAAATATATTAGGGAACATCTGGTGATTCACAGAGATCTGATTTAGGCACAAAATAAATGAGATGCCCAGAAGATGAAAAACAAGCAGACATGTCATCTGTGTGCGTCATTGTTCAGCGTCTGAAGACGGAAGAAAACAAGTTTTTTTTAAAAATTATAGAAATATATTAACTTAGAGTCAGACAGTTGTGTTAGGACAGCAGTCAGTATATTTTATGCAAATTTTTTACTCAGAACTAAGAAAATTGCAGATTACATGAAGTAATAATAAAAATGTATCTCAAAATGTTCATTTTTTTTCATATTAAAATTTTTTTATGTTAACTTAGAGATTCACCTACATTTGACTATCAATTTAGAGTTATTTAAATGTTTAATAATAATAAAAATAAAGCTCTTCAAGGCTTTAATTTCCATTTTTGGAAGCTTATTTGGTAGATTTTAAAATTAAAACCTGTTGGCATGACTTCCTCTAAAAACCTAATTTCCTCTGCAGCTTTTTAAAGTGGTTTAATTCTGTATTGCACAAAGACTGACATTTACTGAACACAAAGGGTTAGCGTGATCCGGCAGGTTGCCGTAAAAGCCTTGAACACCTTGTCTTCAGGAGACTTGTTGCTTTTTCACTGCAGTCTGACAGGTTTCTAATTGCTCCTCCAGTCTGTGTCCCTTGAGAACATTAAACAGATTTCTTTAGTGTTTTTAATCCACACACTCATAACCCGGCTCTCTGTAGAGCAGATCTTCAATACAAACAGCAGTAAACATAATGAGATCTGATGGAGTCAGGAGAGGACAGCTGTGGGGGAATAAAGCCCCAAAATGATCAATATTTCATATTTTATTCTTGTAAAGGAGCTCAGTAAAAGGAGAAACCTGTGAGCCTGTTGCTACTCAGTTTGACAAGATCTCCAGACAGAGGGGAGAAATTATAGTTGTTGGGATTTTCAGCATATAGAATAATAGAAAGAAAATGAATTTGTGTTGATCTCAGTTATTGATTCTTCCTCCAACAAATCATATGTGAGGTCAGACACTAATGTGGGACAAGAAGACCTGGCTAGCTAATTGTTCCTGCCCAAATTCATCTCTGATGTGTCAAGTTGTGGAAACCAGGCACAAACTCTGAATCTGTGAAGAGTTCAGTGTTTTGGAAGAGGAAGTGTTTCCCCACAAAGAAGGAAATAGTTCTAATTAGCTCTTTATACCTGAATTAGTCTGTTTTTGTGATGCTATAAACAAAGGGAAATGTATTCTGTTGTTAAACAGACCTTTGGCTTTGAACAAGCTGCTAACCACTTAGCATTAGCTGCTAAGATTCTGGTAAGAGCTGGAATAGAAAGCTGTACCTGTAGTTGTACAGCCGTATTTATTAATAGGTTCTCTTTGTTGCTTTGAAATCTATCCGATATGCATCCAAAATAATTCCACAGATCGGATTTTTTGGGTGGTGAAAAGTTGGATATGGGTCGGATTTATCTGCTGTAAAACATAACCTTTGTTGAGACTCTTCACTGCAAAAACACAAAGTCTTACCAAGTATTTTTCATCTAGTTTCTAGTGCAAATATCTTGGTGCGCTTGAAATAAGACAAAACTAACTTACATGTAACTTTTCAGCAAGAAATAGAAGCTGATTTTAAGTCAAATATTCCTTAATATTAATGAAAAAGTTCTAGTTTCATTGGCAGATTATTTCACTTATAAAATGGAAAAAATGTCTCGTTATAAAAGAAACAGTCTGTGAACGGAACAAGAACTTTTTCATTAATATTAAGGAATTACTGACTTAAAACAAGCTCCTATGTTGCTGAAAAGTTACTTGTAAGTTAGTTTTCTCTTATTTCAAATGTGCAAAGTAATTTGCATTATAAATTAGACCAAAATTAAATGGTAAGATTTTGTGTTTTGGCAGTGGTCACACAGAAATGCATGTTAGTGTAAATTTTTGCTAAGATTAAATTAATAATTCAGTAATTTTCAGAGAACATAACCCAGGTTTATTCCTCCTGTTAGAACTGTTTATATAATAAATAAAAGCAGTGCTGGTTTCTGCACATCACTAATTGAAAATAAGAAAAGCTTCTGCTATAATAATCATAATTCAGCTGCTGAATGATTATTATTTATTCATTCATAAACCAAATTACATTAAATAACAGTTTTACTCTCTTCAGTCCTGAAAAGTTTCAAACATTGCAACAAATTCATTTCAGTGATAAAACCTTGAGTGATGCGTCAGCTCCTCCTACACCTCCCACTTTATCTGTGAGGGTGGGATGGGCTGAGGGTGTGTGTGTGTGTGTGTGTGTGTGTGTGTGTGTGTGTGTGTGTGTGGTACATAAGCAGAGGGAGAGAAAGTGAGACCAGAATAAGACCACAGTGGCTGAGAAGTGATGATCGGTCACACAGCAAGCCGCTGCGCTCTGCCGCTCTGGATCCGACTGATTATTTTTCACCCTTTCATCGTTTCTCCTCCACTTTTCTTCCTCACGTCGTTTCACTGAAACCAGAACAACAGGATTGTTTTTGCTGCTTGAGGAGGAGTTGAAGGATGAAAATGGGAAAAAGAAACAGCTGAGACTTCAGGACTTGCTGTAACAAAGAGAAGAAGTGAAGATGAACTCCACGGCTCAGCAAGGCTTGATCCCAGGCTGCCTGAACCAGAGCCTCTGCTCAGGAACTCTGCCAGAGAAAGACGTTTCCGGAGAGGAGAAGGATTCCTCTGCTGGCTGCTACGAGCAGCTGCTGATTTCCACCGAGGTCTTCCTCACGTTGGGCATCATCAGCCTGCTGGAGAACATCCTGGTGGTCGCCGCCATCATCAAGAACAAGAACCTCCACTCCCCGATGTACTTCTTCATCTGCAGCCTGGCGGTCGCCGACATGCTGGTCAGCGTCTCCAACGCATCAGAGACCATCGTCATAGCGCTGATCAACGGCGGCAGCCTCACCATCCCCGTCACGCTCATCAAAAGCATGGACAACGTGTTTGACTCCATGATCTGCAGCTCTCTGCTCGCCTCCATCTGCAGCTTGCTCGCCATCGCCATCGACCGCTACATCACCATCTTCTACGCCCTGCGGTACCACAACATCGTCACCATCCGGCGGGCGTTGCTGGTCATCGCTGGCATCTGGACGTGCTGCACCGTCTCCGGCATCCTCTTCATCATCTACTCAGAGAGCACCACGGTGCTCATCTGCCTCATCACCATGTTCTTCACCATGCTGGTCCTCATGGCGTCGCTCTACGTTCACATGTTCCTGCTGGCGCGCCTGCACATGAAGCGCATCGCCGCCCTGCCGGGCAACGCGCCCATCCAGCAGCGCGCCAACATGAAGGGCGCCATCACCCTCACCATCCTGCTGGGGGTGTTTGTGGTGTGCTGGGCGCCCTTCTTTCTGCACCTCATCCTGATGATCACCTGCCCCAGGAACCCCTACTGCACCTGCTTCATGTCTCACTTCAACATGTACCTCATCCTCATCATGTGCAACTCCGTCATCGACCCCATCATCTACGCCTTCCGCAGCCAGGAGATGAGGAAGACCTTTAAGGAGATCTTCTGCTGCTCTCAGGCTCTCTGGTGTATTAGCTTTCTGTGAGATGCTCCAGGTATTTAATCTATAATCAGTGTGCAGTGCAGAGCTCCAGGTCTGCAGGATGAGTGGGGTTGATTAGATGGTTGGCTAACCACAGGATTTGTCTGCAGTCCACAATGTTGTGAATCTAAAAGGATGAAGAGCCTGAAATGTCAGTTTTGCAGCTGCACAGATTGAAAATGCTTCGGTGTATGATATATTTAAAGCACATTAGACAGCTAAGAATGAAATAAGACACTAACTTTGCTACAACTGGGATTACTTTGTCTCCATTGGTTTCTTGAACATGGAAGCACTGGGGTACGACTTTATAGCATCAAGATAATAATGTTACTCTTAACTGTAATCATAACATTGTAGGGCAAAAAGGCAAATCATAGCATTGACTTATAAGGTGATTATACCTTATAAGACAACCACAGTATTGCATTATAAAGCGATTATTACATTATAATTATAACTTACCCTTATAAGGTAATCCCGCAATCACAAGTTTGCCTTATAAGGCGAGTTTTTCTCTTTAAATTAATCACACCATTGATTTCTGAGGCAACCATGACAGTGCCATAGAAGGAGGCCTATTGCTTCCTGAGGTTATCCTAGCATTACTGTATATAGCCGTCAAAGACCTTATAAGGCAATGAAAACATTACTGCACATGTCAGTCATGAGGCTAAAGAAAGAAGGATTGTAATTCTGTTTACCAAAGGAGTGAATCTGTGTGTGATGAAGTCTTGTTGCTTTCCAGATGTTTCTGAATGTTTCTACAGCATTATTCATGAAGTTCATCTTAGAGCTAAACCAACATGGAAGCTAATTCTGAAGCGCTATAGCTAAACACAACAAAATACTGCAGATTTACACAACGCTATATTTAGCTTTTCATCACCGAGTCGACCAATCACGGATTGTCACATGGCACATTGTAAGCCAATAGCGTCCCTTCATCGTCGACCAATCACGTCCCGTCCTGTACTCGCTTTTTTTTTTTTTTTCATTTTTGGTCAGCTTTATTCAACTGAAAATTTACAAACCAGCCAAGTAAATTAATGCTTTAAAACTGAATTCAGTTAAAGGAAGCTGGGTGCGCTAAGGGTTTGCTAGTTTAGCAAAGGTGCTAAACGAAACATTACCTCTGCTATTTATAGCGGAGCTAATGTTTTGTGCTAATTATAATGTGACTGTACTAATTGTATTGGGCTAATTAGCACATTAGCAGGTTAGCGGAAGTGTACCCACTGCTTTGATTTCCACTTTTATTTCACAGCACAAATTTCAAGGACAATATTTGTCTCTATCCAGCACAAATCAGCTAAACTTTATTATAAAACTATTTTCTTTTATAGCAGACTTTATTGTTTAATTTAAATCCTCAGGCAAAAAAGTAATGTAATTAAGTTAAAAGTTCTCAAAGAAAATTCAACATTGCACAATACTGAACTAAAAAATAATTTTAAGTATTTGATGGCACCATTCACAGATTCTAACAGGGTAAAAAACAATCTGCACTTTCCCACTGCAGTGAATGCATCAGAATGTTTTCTAAATCTCTCAGGCACATCCGTTTCTGAATAAAAGTGCACATTTTTCTTTATTTCCCAAAGATTTGAATCAATTCTCTTTGAAGCAGCATGACAAATACTGTGATAAAAGTTAAAGCTTGTTTCTCATCTGCGCTCTTGTAAGTTTGTGTAGGTATTTGTGTAAATTTGCACATTTGAGTTATTCACACTGGCACTTTAAGCATGTGGTTATAAATAAGTCTATTTTTCAATGTGTTTGTGTGCAAGGGCAGAGTATAATTAATGTAGGTTTTCTCCATGTGTGTGACCTGCTGCTTTTTTAGATCTTTGCCTTAATGGTGTTGCACTGTGATATAAACAGAAACCGTACTTTAAAGTGTCTCAGTAAAAAAAGATTATGTACAGTTTTGATGTTTTAAGTGTTGCCTTTTTAACATACATCTCTGTAAACTTGAATTGCATTCAAACGCCCACAAAACGCACAACAGAACAGATGTAAACAGGGTGTCTTGTGATCAGCTCTGACATGTGATTCATGCAACTGAAAAACATGTTTTTTGTATTTTTTTTCCATCAGTCCGTACTGTGAATCACTGCTGCTGTGACTTGAATAAATCATAATGCAACCTGAGCCACGGATCTGCCTGTAACGTTACTCTGGTTTTGCACAAAGCTGAGATAAAAATCAACGTTTCCTTCAGTTTGGGAGGAAATCCGACCTTCAGATCGCAAACCATTAAATTATGGCTTCCAGAAATCCCTCCAGGTGATGAATAATCACTTCTTCTTCAGGAGAATTTTATATATTGCAGCTATTCAATCTGATAAAGCCAATTAATTTGGCTCTCAGAAAAGCCTACTTGTTTTTCTTTACGGCCTTGAATGGCACCTGAAAAACCTTCAGTGATGCTTTTAAACAGTGGCAGGAGCAAGAAATGTAATTATTTCCAATGTGAAGAAAATTTCAAATCAGTTTTGGTTGATAGGAAATTAAAAATGCAACATTTTTCTTAGTAGATCAAGAAAGAGGGATGGCAAACATCACCCAGAACTGGAAAAGGTTAATAGGACAATGTCGAGAAAACTGACTTTGTTATATTTCTTTTTCAGCAATAACATAGATGCTAACTAGCTAGCAAGGGAATTTTTGCAGTACATAATACAGATGTCTGCACACGACTCAAATTTATGCCTGACAGAAAAGATGTGTGAGGAAAAAAACTAAAATTTAATACCTGTGATTATCGCATTTAAGGCCAAACTACATTTTTTTACCTGGATTTAAGACATTTTAAGGCCTTAAGTTTAGATACTTGGATTTAAGGCTTTTGAAAGGTGCTGTTGCAGGAGAGGCTGCAAACGACAGCTTTACCTCCTCTTCCTCATCCCTGTAGTCCTACTGCCACCTGCAGAAAAACACCGCCTGGTCAGAAACAACCAATCAGAGCCAGGATGTCTGTCACCGCTCTAGCTGCCAGCATGGCCTATCATAAATGCTAGGTCTTATTAGCATATAGACCAATGACTGCAGATAAACAGTTTAAGTCTGACACAATCACATTTAGCAGCGAGTATGTGAGGTTGATTGGCAGCACTAAGACCCGCCTCCTGGCTCTGATTGGTTGCTTTTGGCATTCTTCAGACGGCAGTAACAGCTCAGGGAAGAGGTGGAGCATGTCGATCTTTTCACAGATTATCCGTCTTACAACAAACTGTCACGACATAGTGACAGTTTTAACAAACATTATCTTACTGTGACTGTTTTGAGATTCATCTGAATGATTTTGATGTATTTTATGTTGAAAACCTTTCATTAGAAGAGTGTTACATTTGTCAAAATATTTTTATATTCTGTACATTCCTCCTTCAGTTTGATTTTGAGTTTAAATCCCCACAGTAATCTACGATATGAGGGATTTGGAGCAGGAGAGCTTTTATCCATATTAATATATTATAATAAGCTGGATGGGTAATCTGAAAGCTTTTACTTGCGAAAGGTGTTTTCTCTTTTCTCTATTAGCTAAGCTGTTTGCATTCGAGGGTCTCTGCTGGGGCTCCGAGAAGAAAACAAATCCATCAGAAAGACACCTGGAACATTAGCGGAAAGAAAATACAAAACTTTGCCCATTTAGACTGAAAGAAATTCCTTGGAGGTCAGAAGCATAAAAGCTCCTCAAGGGGGATAAACAAAACCCTACGCCTCCACTGCAACGGGTTTTACAGTGAGGATGAAGATTTTAATGTTTGTTTTTATCAGGTAGCAGATAAACATCTTTATTCTTTTTATCTCTTACTACATTTACTCGTTTGATTTATCATAAACAGAAAGTGTTTGTTTTCAAGGTTAAAACATGAAGAATAAAGACTTCTTCAGAGCACAAATCTGAAAACTTTGGCTTAAATTTGGTAAAATTGTGACTTATGTGAACCAACAGATGAACATTTATTTAAAGTTGAGTTCATTCTTTACTACATTTGGACAGCAATGTTCACTGTGCTGAAATGCTCTAGTAATATAAAAGTACCTTTAAAGGTTTTTATAAATTTAGGACTAAATTATTCCCACTTAAAATAGATAAAATAAAGAATAGATGTATTCAAGATATTTATGCCATGTGAAGTTGGAGAGAAAAAAATCCAATTGTAATTTTTTCCCAGTTTTCACAAATTCAGAATAATATGTGATAAAATAATAAATATTCTGTAAGTGATAAAAGTATTTTTTTTTTGATAGGTGTGCACATTTATTTTCCAAAATCTGTTTTCACCAATTAAGATCAGACATTTTTTGGGTCGGTAAACAGAGTGAAGAGTGAAATGCCGTAGTAAAAAGGTGTGTAAGCCGTTTGATTAAGGATGTTCAAAGTGGGGAACGGGGGCCCTTTGTGGCCCCTGGACTGATTTTGTTTGGCCCCGTCCCGACCACAATTCGAGAATAAATTGTAAAAATTTAGGACAGAATTACAAAACTAAACTTTTAAATTAAAATCTTCTGACAAAAATGTTACAAACATTTACAAATGATTGTCTTTTCTAAGCTTTGTGGTTGTCATGGTTACTAGGACCACACATACTCGAGGACTTCTACTCTAAAGTCCACCTTGGTGCATCCAAATCTGCTTTTAATTGTTGTATTAAAACTTGACTAAATAGAGAAAGTGTTTTCAAATGAAGAGTGACAAATATCCTGTTTTTATTTTCACTTTATTTTCAGTCAGACTCAAAATAATAAGCAAACTGTTTGCTTGTCATGCCAGTTTATTATTGAATAGGTGAAAAAAAAGCAACATTTTTTGGTGCTTTTAGCGTTTAAAAATGATGATTTTTTTGGCCCGTGACAAAACATTCAAATGTTGTTCATCAATATGGTGTCAGGATTTTAAAATTAGCTAAAAATGACAGATTTGTTGACATCAGTAATTGTAGTTTTGCACTTTTTTCCTAGAAACAATCAAATAAAACAGAATATTCTTAAATGAATCAGTTAAATATAGTATAACATATATAGGACTCTATAAATTATGTTTTCTATGTAAGATCTTTAAAGATATATTAAACAATAGTATTAAAGAGTGAGAATTAAAAAAGTAAAGTCCTTTCTCCTTTTCGGACAGGTATGGTAGCTAAAATGACTGATTCTTATGTGTAAAACATTGCTTTTATGTGTTCTTATTGATTTGTTTAAAAAAAAATAGAGAAATGAAAAAATAACACTCTAGCTGTTGAGTAACTGATGAAACTGAAGTGAGAAACGTAGCAAAGCGTCTAAAAAACGGTCCGATTCTCACGGTTCACCATGTGTTGCCTGCAGCTGTGCAGAAGCAGTGAGCTGCTTCATCTCTGGCTCTTCAGGGTGTCACTTATCAAACAGCATCTTTAAGCCAGGAGTCCTGCTGAATCCTGATGTGCTGGAGAGAAACGCCACGACCGGCGTTATCAGTCAGAGCCTCGCCTCGCCGGCTCCCCGCTCCAAGCAGCCAATGAACCGGCAGATCGGACAAGCAATCACTACCGCGTCGTGGCTCTGCGTTATTCTGTACGCTTGATTTAAGGCTGAAAAATGTATTATTTTTAGGGTATTTCATCGTTTTGTGCTCTGCTGCCTCCGGCTCTGTGAGCTCTTATCAGACGGCGCTTCTGGGGATTTGTACTCGGAGCTGCTTGCATTAAATTAGGCCGTGTTGACTCAGCGCCTGGGATCCCCAGCCACGGCAAATAATGCTGGAATTTATTTCCAAGTCAGGGCCTCAGTTAAGGTCAATTAGTGCTTTCATTTGGATTGCTGAAAGAAAGCACAAGCAGAATCCTTTGATAGAAAGTGATTATTCCCTACAAACCTGTCAGACTACAACAGAAGAAGCTGTAAATTGTAATAATCATTAATCTTAATCCTTTTTGGTTAAATTAGATTAAATCTTTGTATTACATAAGTGAGTCTTGGGGTTCATTCACACTGGTCCATTTTAGTCTGCTTTAATCAAACTAGTTCATTTGTCTAGAACAGGGATGTCCAAAGTATGGTCTGGGGGCCTTTTGTGGCCCTTGGGACACTTCTGTCTGGCCCCTGACTGCAGCTGAAAATGTAACAAATGTGGAGATTTTGGTCTACTGGACTACTGGCTGGAAAAGCTTTTAAGATATGTCACAAAAAGAAAACACAAGGCTAGTAAAATTCATGTTGACTTTTCAAGATGCGGTTTAAGGTGTGGACTACTGGATGTAGCCATACAGAGACTCTCACCTATTTGCAGTTTAGTATTTGGAGATTTTTTCATAAAGCATATGTAAAGTCCAGCTTTTGAAGCTAAAATACCTCAACGCAATGCTACTTGACATGCTATTGGCTGTCACTGAATCCAGGAAACCAATTATTTTCTTTGCTGCTTTTTGGCTGAACTTTCAAGAGCGGAAACAAGGAAGAGCGTAGATGTTAGCTAACAGATTTTCATAGCAAGTTTCTTCAACTAGAATGAATCAAACTTGGAATCTGAATGATTAAATGTTTCTACATATTCTTACCTATAAATGAAGAGAAGAGCATATAAATGCATTTTAACAACATTTAATCTTTAATGGTTACAATAAAGAATCTCTTACATCAATCACATCCAGACTGCAGAGTATTTCTTCAGTCAGACATGTGAATGCGTGGTGAAAGTCGGTTGGATGTGATATAAACCTCGTTGGAGCAGAACCAGAGTTGGAGCTGTTCTAATCAATGCACCTCTTTCAGGGAGGTGACAGCTGTTGTGTGGTGTGAAAATGCTAAGTCTGCAGGTGGTTAATCACTGTTATATCACAAGTGGCTGAAGCATTCATTTCCAGTCCTTTCAGTTTTATCTGCCTGCTGCTATAGGAAAAATCCAGACACAAATCAAAGATAAGCACTAACAAGAGACATTCATGCAGTGGCGGAGTGATTAGCAAGTAATATTTGCACATAAACACAGATCAAGACTAAATAACATTATTTTAAGTTCAAAAACATTAGTCAGCGCCTCTAACGGTAACAAAAATGAAAATTATTGAAGTGCGGAGAATTGTGATTTGAAAAATAGGAAATGAAACTGCAAACATTTGTTGGATGAAATGATTTAAAGTTTTACAAATGGTGCCTCTAACCTTGTAGTCCAGTAGATTATGTTTGATTTGGGACCAAAATTGCAACATTTGTTACATTTTCAGCTGCTGCGGTTCTCTTTCACACCATCCATCCATCCATCCATCCATCCATCCAGGTTGCTGGTGCCTCTCCAGCTAACGTTCCGGGCGAGAGGCTCTTTCACACTACAAATGAATCAAACCCCTTTGTGCACCCCTCTCCTCACCTGTGGGGGCGCTGCACCAAAAACCACTGACGAGCACAACACAGAAACCTCTGAAGAAGACACTGAGCCCAACGTCCTTCTTCACAAATGTAAACAGAAAATGGAGTGGTATCAACTTTGAGCAGTTGTAGGATTTCTCTTTTAAAAGACGAGTCATTTGTCCCGTTAGCGCTAAACTAGCATGTTTGTTTTGCTTCTATTTACCCAGAATGCTCTGCGTTGAGTACTAGTTCAGTTGGCAGATTATTTCACTTATTACTTTTTTAATAAGTGAAAAAATCTGACAATGTATTTAGTACTTTATCATCAATATTAAATAGTTATTGACTTAAAAATAAATTGTGCTGAAAAGTTACATTTAAGTCAGTTGTGTCTTGTTTCAAGTGTACTGAGATATTTGCACAAGAAACAACAGACAACACTTGTATTGTTGCTCTGTTTGTATTTTATATTTTTGTTTCATCTTGGAAATGAGACATTAGATATTAACAAGACAATAAAGGTCAAATATAATGACAGATATTAAAAATCTTAGAAAAATAATCTCCATGACAGAGAAAACGACGACTTTACTGCCACATTACAAATTAACTCCATTCCCATTATCAGCCACAACAATGTAGATGAATCAAGTTCAATAAAATGACATGATATCCTTGTAATGAATTAATTGGACAAATTCTTAATGGAAAATTTGAACTTTCCTGCCCCTGGTGGCTCAAACGGCTGGTAACGGGAGCGGACGGTGGTTTGATGTTGTTCATCAGACAGTTTAATGAGTCTGTCCCGGCTGATTCACAGAACATCTCATGAGATTTCCAGACATGAACGGCTGAGCCGGGCGGTTAATACTAATGTGTCTGTTCTTTGATTCTGCCACGCTGTAGCGTCACATATCAAAATCAGCCGAGTCCCACTAGATTTCAGCACAACAACTAATTTTACGTTGGAGCTGAAGTGAGCAGTGAAGCACCGTGGCACTAATAAAAGGCAGCGACCCTTTAGAAATCTCATCTTTGTAGAGGATTCAATCTCAGGTAATTATCTTTTTCTCTTCTGTCCATGGGGTGAAGTGTCTGGAGGAAGGAACAGCTGATTTATTATTTTCTCGTAATAGACACCAACTATTTTCAATTCTTTGGATGCTGCATGAGTTGTGTGTTTATATTAAGATACTAAAAACCACCAAGCTTGTCCTGGACAAATGAAATGTATTAGTAGATGCTAATTTTGTGACTCCGCAGCAAACTTAGAAACTTGTCGATTTCCAATTTACATTTTAATTATTCTGAACAATACACTTTCTCCACGTTTTTATACTTACATCTGAGTTTCTACCACTTCTAAAAACAGAAGAAGTATTTTTAGAAGTGATCTAAAAAGTGTTTAAATCGCCTTTTTAGCAATAGGTTAATGTTTTTGTTGTTTTTGCTTTTGAAAATGATCTGTTTCAAAAACCTCCAGATTGTTGTCACATCTTAGGGGCACTGCACCGTTACCTAGCAACCCCAGCCAAGCCCAGGACCGTTACCTAGCAACCCCAGCCAAGCCCAGGCCCGTTACCTAGCAACCCAAGCTGAACTCCAGCCCATTATTCAAGTGGTTTGTTGTTTCAATCAAGTCAAGTTTATTTGTGCAGCACATTTCAGCAACAACGCAGTTCAAACAGTAACCAACTATGAAACAAGCAACAAACGTTACATTTTATCAAAGACCGTCATCGAAATCATCAAGAATTAGCAACGTTAAATATAAATAAATATCACTAATCAAAGGCAACTCTAAACAAATGGGTTTCTAGCATTGATTTAAGGCAGTAGTGTCCAAACTTTGTGGTTCAGGGGCCAAAATTGGCTCTTCTAAACGTCACTTTCATAATTTAATGGCTTAAGTCATTTTTTGCCAAAAGTTATTATTATGCCTAAATTGTCTTTTGACAAAAAAAGAGGAGGTGATGTTTGTTTAATAAAAATCTCTTTTGGCAAAAAAAACAAACAATCTAGGCCAACATTTTAGAAAGGTAACAATAAGATATTCGTGTTTTAGTTTTATCTGCTCAACAATAAATACATTTTTAATGAAAACTGTAAATCATTGAAGATCCAAAATATAAAAAGTTGAGTTATTAAAAGAAAAAGACCATTTCCAAATGTTTTGGTCATTCTTGCCTTGTGGTCAGATTATCTCATGGGTCACAATTTAGACCCTAATTGAAAGAAGCTCAGTGTTTCGGTTGTTTTGCAGTTTTCTTGAAGTTTGTTCTAGTTTAGAAACTGAATCCCATCTCTTATAAATCAGTCGTTCTCGGCTTATAGAAAATCAAACTGGTGATAACAGAAAGTAAAGAGCCGTTTGGGAGCCAGATGAGCCTTGAAGGTGATCCGGGCCAAATGACTCAGAATCTGGAAACAGAGACTTGACTCCCGCCGCTGCTCAGAAATAGCTTGTTGCTATGGTAACGATTTTAATAATTTACTTAGCGCCGTACGAGTAAAGGTGAAACAAACACTTTGTGAAACGTGTGGATGGCTGTCACTCAGTGTTTATGCAGCCGTGGTCACAGCAAACATATTTCACCCTCCGGCTCGTCAACATGTTCATCCACTGATTATCAACCTGCTTCACATGAAAGGTCCTAATTAAATCATTACTTACTTTCAGACATTAATGTTATTAAAAACATTTGAGAAAATGTCTCTGACTGTTTCAACTTTTCCACATCTTATCACAACTACAAACTTTAATATGTTTTCAGTAACATTTTATGAGAAAAAACAGCACAATGTCGTGTTGCAGGATCAGAAGATTTTCAACACTTTTTAACAAGTAAGAATTATGAAGTGTGGCATTCATTTGTGTTCTGCCACAAAAAGTCTTAAAAAGGATTTAGATCAATGCATATCCAGGTGTCAGAACGGCCCAGTTAAAGTCTAGACCTAAATTCAATTTACAATGGTTGCTAAGACTTACAAACCGCTGGTTTCCATCCAAACCTACTGAGTTAGTTTTGAAATAAAGAATGGTTCAAAATGTCCATCATATAAAATTAATTAAATAAACTAAAGTCTGCATTTATTCTGTGTCTAACACTGCAGCTTTATGATATATGCACAGAAACTAATAGCTTATTTTAAATTAATTAAAGCCTGAAAAATAGTGAAAGTAACATGTTTGTTTTTGCCAACTTTCTCCACCAGGAGTCTTGGAAATCTTAATCTTGTATGTCTTATGACAAAAGCAGATTTTACTGCCTTCTTATCGCCTTCTATCATTTCAAAAGTGTAACAAAATCAAATCTCGGAGTAGAGCTGGATATTAAGACCTTTACGGAGGAGCAAGTGAGTCGAAAAGTCAAGTATGGTCTAATGAGTGCAGAAGGCCTCTCCAGCTCAGACCTCTTACTTAGTGTAAATAAAATAATGTTCCTGTGGAGCGCCAGTTTACTCTCAAAGGTTTTATCAATATTTACTGCAGCAGCAAAGCAGCAGATCTCTGCCAGTCTGCCTGGCAGTCGGCTGCGGTGCTCTGAATGCAGATCGGCTTAAGGCTGGACAGACAGCCCTCTGAGGGGTCAGGGTCAAAGAAAACACTCTCTGAGTTGACAGCAGTCAACGTGCTTTTCTGTGCTTTTACCGTGCTTTTACCGTGCTGCCTGGCGTTTTATGCATGACTGCTAGCAATCTCAATTATCCTCTGGGTATAAAACAAGCCCTGGAAAACGTGAATATTTAATGCAACTGAACAAAAACACTGGCATGTGGCTTTCTGTGTTCCAGCTAAATGAGACACAGAATGAGGAAGATCTCTGATGCATGAAGCGATGCTTGTTCTGCTCGATTGTTAAAGTGATTAAACATGGCAGCAAACGAAGGCTGAGCTCAACAGAACCACCAGGAACCGGAAACTTTCTGCTGTAGTCAGAGTTTTCATTCAGACTGTTAAACCACTTTGGATGTTAGACGGTCTTTATCATATTTATTTATTTCGAACATGATGGCAGTATAAAATCACACACATGAACAAGGAATGCAACAGACGTATTTTTCTACCACAACAATCTTAACATTATCGAAACAGTTGACCATATAACTGCACAATTTCACATTTCAAAAACAAATATGTTTATTTGAAACATGAAGATGATGGCATGGTATTTTTTAACAAGCTAAAATTTTTAAATATACCCATTAAACTGCTTGTTGGGACAAATAGCAGACCAGCATCAATTATCAAAACTTAATGCATTTAGCGGTTCGTTCCCACCAGTCCTCCTTAGTCCACTTTAATCAGACTCCAGTCCACTTGCGGAGAAAATCCGGTTCATTTGGGGATGTGTGAATGCGTAACTGGACCAAAAAAGCGAACTCTGGTCCGCCTAAAAACCTCGGTCTTGGTTTGTAGTCCACTTCCTGCCCCAGAAGCAGGACGTGGGCTACACCACACGGCATTCTGGGTAAATAGATTCAAGATTCAAGATTCAAGATACTTTATTGTCATTCACATCACGTATCACATGAGGTGGAACGAAATTGAGAGTCACAGCCCCAGTTACATCCAAATATAAAAATATAAATATAAAAATATAAAATATAAAAATATAAAGTCGCTACAAGAGCACAATATTATAGGTAGGAAAAGTGTATAGCTAAGAGCAGTGCAATAAGGGAGGATGATGGGAGTTTAAGAGTCGCACAGCTTCTGGTATGAAGACAAAACAAATACAGGAGTCTAGCACTACCAAAGACAAAAGAGAAATCCTACAACCACTAAAATCTGTTGTTACTCCATATTTATTCAGTTCAAGAAGTTAATATGAAAGTCAGTTTGGTTCTGGTAACAACCAGTTGTTGCCTTTGCATCTTTCAGCAGGCAGCAGATCTGCATGAGAGGCATTTTCCACTAGGTGGTTAAACCTGGATCATATCTCAATGTTTCTTAGATTCCTACAGGAGGTCAGGTTTGGTTCACACCAAGACTTTGATTATACCAGTTTCCTATTCTTTGACATAATACTGGACCTACACTCATAAAGTCACTGTGGAAGAAATTAAACCAGCCCCTCATGTTGAACATCACTTATTTTTCAGTTTGCATTCAAATAATACATTGATAAAATCCTCCAAGCTTGGCAGAAATATTGAAACAAAATTCAGACTCCACAGAGATGGAGGAAGAGATATTTTTTTATCTCTTGTACCCTGACACACAGATTAAAGCAACCACAGATGCTATGATTGTTGATTATTCACAGATTTTAAATATAAATGGAGCAAATATGCTGCAGCAGCTGTTTGTGTGAATGGGATTACAGTCCCTACCAGACCAACCTCACAGTCTTTAATCATTAAAGATCAGTGGATTATTGCAAACTTCCTCTGAGTTAGAATGGACTCAAACTTGGTTTCAGAAATGAATAATATGAAACTGTCATGAACCTTATGAGCTGCCCTCTACTTTGGTGCTGGGGGTCGAGTCCATTTTAAATCCATTCTGTCTGAATATTTGAATTCAGTCTGGAGTGGAAATCAGTGGCTTTTCAGGAGATGGAAATCTCAGTCTGTACTTGTTAAGTTTTTTGTAACTGTCTTGTCTTCACATTTGATCGTTGAACAACTAAGGCCCATTTTCTTCTATACTGGACAATTGGGTTTGGTGCAGAACCTTTAAAATCCATTTCTGTGTCCTGGTGTGGCTTGATGCTGGATGGGATGAGAGCCAGTTGAGTTTTTTATTGCTCATGCTTTTTATTGTTTTCATAACTTGGTTTGTTTGTCCAAACAACATCTTTGCTTGGAAGCACGAAGGGCATCTGCCTCCAACACTGAAGCATCACATTTTTTTCAGATGAACGACATTTTGTGCATAGGAGTCTGTTGTTCCTTGGGTTTCTGAGGGGCTTATTCATCCCTGCAGGTTTCCATGACTACGGAGTTGATAGTGAGATAACAGTGGCTCAATGGGAAGTTAATGAAAGAAGCAGAGAATGCCATTCTTATGGTTCACATGCTGTTGGATGCGAGTATTATATAATCACAAGTCAAGTTTATTTCTATAGCACATTCAGCAACAAAGCGGTTCAAAGTCCCTTAAAAATAAAAGCATAACACAATAAATAAACATAAAACACCATCACAGAGACAATGTAAAGAGAAGTAACGACAACTTGTTCCAGTCGTTATCAATCAGAAGCATCTCTGATTTAAATGATCTCAATGTTTCAGCATCTTTTCGGTTTTCTGGAAGTTTGTTCCAGATAAAAGGGTTAAAGGTAAATACATGGATGAGTTTCTCTAGATGTTACGACGACATTCAGGTGACAGAAGGCTGACTTTGTAACCATATTTATGTGGCGTTGAGTCCGACCCAGCTCTGCAGTCGTTTCAGTAACATGCCATGAAAAGCTGCACTGAGGTCCAACAGAACCAGTACTGAGGATCTTCCACAGATGGATGTCATTGAACACTTTGCTGTGGTAACCATGGAAACCGGACCAAAAGAGGTCAAGTGATCATTGTTAGAAAGCTATTGAAACAGATTTTTCGATAAATTTGCTGCCAAATCTTTCTTCTCAAGCACTAAGTACCAACGGTAAACTAAAAAAAAATAAAAGATGCTATTCCTGTAAATACACTCTTAGTCATAGCTCTTATGGAACATAAGTAAAAGTATCTTAACAAAAGGTGATGACAAGATACATTGTGCTTACATGACATTCATTATGCAGAGAATGTTGATCAGCTTTATGTGCTAATTAAACCTCTGAGGTTTAAGAAATAACCTGCACTGCTGAAAAGAATAATTTTAAATAACTTTATGAATTTCTGTCAGCTGCGAGAACAAGAACACAATTAAATCAGCTGGAAATCGTGACACTTTCACATTTGTTTTTGCTCTGCAAAAATAATCTTCATGAGTTTATTGTTCTGTTAATTAAGAACAGAACAAAATATCTCAAAATGGATTTCCTAAAAACCAAGTTAAGATTTAACAGCTTGTAAAATCACATTTCCAAGCATACAGTATGCATATTAGTCTTCAGGTTTTGACTGAATCATCGCAACACATCGGTTGTTTTCATTTAAGACATTCGGTTGAATGTTTGATGACCCAGTTTGCTCTAAGCTTCAGTTCACACACAGACAGCTTCACATTTGACCTTATATTTATATATATTGGCATAAAAACCAATGAGTGCGAGCTGCAAACAAAGCCCACATCATCACGCCTCCACTGCCCTCCTCCACATAAAGCTGAACATGTAATTTGGTCTAAAAGGACATTTCTCAAGACATATTATTTCTATGTAGCTTTTCAAAAGCTAAAGTTGTGAGAAAAGTTTCCTCCTGGTAACTTTTTCAGTCTTTTTGAGGTCCATTTTTCCAATTGTTGCATTAATATTGATAAAAAAATTGTTAGTTCCATTGGCAGATTATTTCACTCATAACATGGGAAAATGTCTTGTTATAAGTAAAATTATCTGCCAATAAAACCACAATTTCTCATCAATATTAAGGAATATTTGACTTAAAATAAGCTCCTAAATATTATTGAAAAGTTACTTAAAAGCTGGTTTGTTTTAAAGTGCACTAATAGAAACTACATTAAAATTACTTGGTAAGACTTTGTGCTTTTGCAGTGCAGATTGTAAAGTTTCCCATTTCCATCGACACACAAAAGCATTTCAAAAGAGGTTTGGGGCCCAGCAGTGAGCCTTGTGGAACACCTAATGTAATCTATAAAGAGTTGACTTTACTAGCTGTGTCTTTTTTTCTATGTATTTTGTTAATTTTTTACTCAGTAAAAAGTTAGTTTGGTAAAGTCACATGACACAACGTTGACTTGAAATTGTCTTGATGAAAGCCTTCTAACAGAACAATATTTAAAAAGTGTGAGTATAAAATATTTCCAAAGTTTAGCCACCTCTACCTGAGCAGTGTTTGCAGAGGTTTTAATTTTTAATTTTCTGCTTGGGCTGACCCACAGCTCGAGTCATTATCACAGATAATATCTGAGACATAATGGAGGAAAGCTGTGATTAAGCAGATCTGAATGCATAATGCAAATAGTCAGCTGGGGCAATTTGCTCCCCACTACTTATCTTTTTCCTCCAGTGTTTGACATAATTAACGGCTGTTTTTAGGACAGAGCTGTCTGCCTCCACTCAAGGTAATCAGCACAAAAAGAAGCTTTACAGGATTTACAAATCCATCATTTTAAATTTATGATTAATGTACTGGGAATTACAGCAAGAAAAAAGCACCCTAATTATTTTCCTTTTACAACATTTTAATTTATTGTACTTTTTTCCATTTATTATTGTTTACTCAGTATTGATGTTAAATTGACACTGCTACTTTGCCTGAGTTTCCAGAGTTATTTACAAACAGAGTTGGAAATGAGGAAGAGGAAAGATTGAGCCAAGATATTTGGCACTGGTGCATCTGAGGCTCTGATCCCAGAAAAGCTCTGATTTCTGTCAGAAGCTGATAAAACTGGGGGGAAAAAATCTGTGTTTTTTATTTTACATATGTGTTAAATGTTAAAATTGTCACCATGTTTTGACAGTTTATGAGACAAATAATCTGTGAAAACTGAAAATAAACCAATCAACCTCATGCACTGGCTGCTGAATGTGCTAAAGATAGAGAAGCAACTAACCATTATTGGAAAACCGTTTATCTGCCATCAGCGTCATGCTAACTAGCATAAGCATTCATAAAAGGATCTGCAAGCTGCAGCGCCACATGAAGGGTGATTGACAGCGCTAAGACCCGCCTCCTGACTCTGATTGGTGACACAGTGACAATTTCAACAAATAAGTAAAAAATGTGTTTTTTTATAAAAGTTACATATTGCAACTTTAATTGGACGTTTCCTCGTGTAGATTCACAAAGAACTAAAAGTATCTTTTTTGTAAATCAAAGATACATCACATATTTTGTGCATTGAATGTAAATTTTGAGGAGTTTCTCCTTCCTGATGAACAGTCCTGCAGGAGAGAAGCAAGAGTCGCCTGTTTTTCATTTGTTATCCAGCAGTTCAGACAGAAAACAGTCGTCACAGCATTTAGTTTAAGCCCACTTTTATAGCCACGAGCCTCTGACAGCTGTTATACTAGCAGTGATAAAGAAAAATGATTCAGAGGTGTCAGGAGAGAAGCGTAACGAACATGTGTCCTTCAGAGAATGAGTTCATCCACAAGCTTTCTCCCATCCAGTCTCTGGAAAACTGCCTTTGGTTTGGGAACGAGAAACAAAAGCAGCAAAATGCAGTGCTGATAAATCTACTACTGAAGCGTAAAGAAACAACTTCACATTATTATCCCAGAATGCAGCTAAATAACCACTGCAGGTCAAAAAAGGTGATAAATAAACACCATTTTTAAAGTACCGTAGCTAGGATTTATTACTAGTAGGGAATTTTAGCAAAAGAGCCTAAAAGGTTGTAATTTATCCTAAAGCCACACTTCTCCACACAAAGTAATAGTTTTGCTGTGTTTGCTTTTAGGATCGGTTTGAGTGGAGTATTTATTAACAGCATGGAGAAGAAAGCTTTCTGAGTGGTTTCAGTTTGAATTGTGAGGATTTTCAAGGGGAAGTTAAACTAACCCAACACTTACATGAAGATTGTTTGAGAAAATGGCAAAAAGGTTAAGAAAGCTTGGAAGCTACTGTAAGATATAAGTTGTGAAAAAATCCTGATAATTTGAGCTGCTATCTGGGTTGCTGTTGTCATGACAACCTGTTTGTTGTGCTTGAGTAGTTTTTAGTAGCTGTTAGCTTGAGTAGCCGTTAGCTTGACAGCAAGTGTTAGCTTTCCCAGGTTAAACTCTTTTCTCGACATTAGCGGAATATCAACAAAGTTTTACACACATTTGTAATAAAAACGCAGCAACTGATGCCAAATCCTGATAAAGAAAAGTCAGTATTAACTAAAAAAAGTTTTAAATAATGTTTACTAGGTCCTCTGAGCTAATTGAAATGGAGGATTTGGGAGCTAAATAACTAGTTTTAAATCTACACTTAAAACTTGTATTTAAGTCTTAAAAGTAAGAAGTAGCTGCACAAGTGTCGTTCTTTGAACAGCTGTTATCTTGAGTCGCAGTCAATCTTTGCAACATTAGCTTAAATTGACAATTAGCTTGATTCGAAGCAGCTTTTCTTAAACAGCTGTTAAGTTATGTATTGATATTTCTATTCTATCTGATTTCTGTCTGATTTTCCAAAGTGAGAATCCCCTGACAGTTGTTTAGCAGTAGTAAGATATTGACGGTTCACAAAACCCCACCTAAAAGAGTGTGTTTTGTACACTTCCAAAATATATCTTTATTTCCACATTAGCTGCAGGGCTTTTTTGGTGGCATAATTTTAATAACTTTTATTGAAAGTCATTAAAATGTAATGAACTCAGGCATCTGCATGTAAAGTAGTCTTCATCATTATTCAGAAGAGACGAGAGCAGTGAAGCATTTCAACTTCCAACACTTTCTAATAGTATTTTAATTTTACTACATGTTTTATACAACATGGAAAATTAGAGCAGCAGCTAACGCTCCTAAAACATATTTTTAGATTTTAATTTGCCAGAAAGATTGAGAGCGTCCTCTCTGCAGGACATTTTATAAATTCAGGCTTCATATTCTGGATAGACCAGTTACAGCTTCTCGTCTTTTTGTCAGTGATTCAGAGGAGCCGATTCTGTCCAGTCATAGCAGACAAAAGAAAATCAGAAAATCTGTCCAAGAAAAAAATGACAGGGGACCTGTTATGCAAATTTTACATTTTGCATGTTTTTGTACTTCCATTTGGGTTTCTACTTCTTCTAAAAACAAACCAAACACTTAAAAAGAAAACTCATCCAGTTTTTGGCAATAAGTTAATGTTTTTTGGTTTCAAAAAGCTCCAGAATGTGATGCCACAAATCAGCAGGCACTGTGGCGTTACCTAGCAACGCCTGCCGAGCCCTGTCACCTAGCAACCCACGCTGAGCTGCAGCGCATTAGGAAAAATGGCTGCTGGAAAAGACAAAAGTTTAGTTGTTTACTTACCGTCCAGAAACCACTTGCTGCATTCTTGTTGGCTGTGCAGGAGGCTCCACTTCTGCTTTTCGAAGGTGTACAGTTGTATAATTGCACATCTGTTTTCATATATGAGTATAAATGTTGAGTTGAGGGGCGTGGCCAGCAGCAGCTTACCTGGGTTTAAAGTGACAAGACGCCCTAAAACGGCTCAGTCTGACTACAAAAATCCCAGAATTTATCAAAAAATGAAACTAACATGTTTCGTATAGACCATAGGCATATCACAACCTGTTTAAGGGACCATAATGGGTAATATTTAAGGATCAACTTAAAGAATTGAGTCCAGTTTCTTCTCATACAAGGAAGTGACCATCGTCCTATTTCAATCAAAATGTCCTCCAGAAGCAGCGTGTTCCCACAATCCAACAGGAACTGGTGATGATGTGAGAGTGAAGCAGAATCTCACAAAACCAAAATGAAAACAAAGTCACTTAAAGTTAAAACTTTGACATTTTGGATCTAAATATGATGATAATGCATCCAGTCAGAGAATCTCACTCAAAATAAAACCCCCTTTATCAAACATACTTCTTAACTACACCAGTTATATCCCATAAGTTGCAAAACATTACAAAGTTATTAATTGAAACATAAACTACTATTACTGCTGAAGTTAATGACCAAAGTGAAAGCCTCTGTTTGAGGCTCCAGAGAATCTAACAGTCCTGAGCTCAGAGTGATTTAATAAATGCAGATGTTAAACCTCTGCTCTCTTTTTCCTTGCAGTCTGGGAAATAACCTTTGCTTTTAAACATTTATTGGTAAAACTTCTCTATTACAGGTCTAGTTTGTTAAAAGCAAAAATATTCATTGAACTTCACCCCTGAATTAAAGTTAAACGTCCAGTGTGGGTTCCGACAGCAGTTATTTCCTCTGTTGCTTCTTGATCTTCAGCCTGACCTCATGATAAATTATAAGGTCACAAAATCAAAACAGAGCATCATTCGTGTGGACGGACTCAGACTGCCTATTATTCCCAGCTCGTTGGCTCTTGTGTTGGAAGTTTCCTCCGTGTCGGCTCAACGCTTTGTTTTATTCACAGACAGTGACTCATGAGTTGGGTAACCAAGAAATCGAAGCTTTCTTTTCTTCTCTGTTGTCTTAGGAAAGTTTGGCAAAGACCAAAAGTAAAGGAAGCAATAATATCTCTGATGAATCATGAATATAATTTGATGTGGATTGGATCATCTTTGTGTTAATCTTTTGCTCTTTAGTCAACAAATCACCTGAACTGTACAAAATCCCCAGAGTGGAAGTGGCCAAGTCTGAAATTATATTGGAGATATGTTTTTTTGTCCAAAGCTCCAGTAATGTGTCATAATTACCAGCCACAAAATCGATGTTACTTCCAATGAAAGTAGGGAAACTGAACCTTAAAAGTACCAATAGTACCTATGTTTTCATTAAGTGATAGAAATTATGAAAATGAATTTGCTTAATGGAAACATACCAATTTTGTATGTGTTGAAGTATAAATATTCCTCAGAATTGCAATGCAAACTTTTTTTTTTTGCATGACAGTCTGATGTTACTACTGGCAAAAACGACAGAAAAGACAACAGGAAGTGGTACGACAAAGCTTCCTGTCACTCCATTTTTGTTTTCGTGAAACAGGAAGTTGCGCTCAGTGTCTTCTTCAGAGGTTTTTGTGTTGTTTCCTTCAGTGGTTTTTGGTGCAGCGCCCCCACAGGTGGGGAGGGGAACAGTTTCTTCAAAGTGTTTGGTTTGTTTGACTCAGTGCAGCGTGAAAACAAACCGCACCAGCTGAAAATGTTATAAATGTTGCAATTTTGGCCACAAATTGAAGAGAGTCTACGTGTAAGGAGCATCAGGAGGTCAACTTAATTTTTAATGAAGTGTGTGTGTTTTCATCAGCTTGTATTGCAAAACCAAAATATGGACAGTTTGGAGTGAGTCTGGCTTCATATTTTCTGGTGAGCATACAGACAGTAGTCTTCTGTAAAAAAGAAAAACAATAAGAATGGTTCAGGAGGAACAGCAGCTTCTCTTCTTCCTAATAAACCTGAGGGAAACCATGCTGGTTGAGAACATCCTGTTGTTATTCCATCACTGCTTAAAAAAAATCTCAACATGATTTTCAATAAGAAAGTTCTGCAGGAGGTCGACTCAACAGAACAGCAAAACATTTTGTTCCCAAAGCAGAAATCTGTTGTCTGCAAATCTTCTTTTTCAGTTAGACGCAGTGATCAACACAATGAAGCATGTCTAACAAAAGCTGCTGCAGTGTTAGCAAAACTTTGGAAAGCATAAAAGTGAAGGTTACGTTCAATAAAATTTCCATTTGCTCTCATTCTGATCTTTGTTCCTGTTATTTCCAAATGAAGGTAAAGTAGACGACAGAAAGCTCTTCAAAACTGAAGAACTGTTCATGGTAAATGTAACTCAGCCTTTTAAAGCTCTAATTAGCCATTAACATTTTTCCCCTGCTTGTAAATTTCCCCCTTTTT
This sequence comes from Poecilia latipinna, assembly GCF_001443285.1. Lineage (NCBI taxonomy): Eukaryota > Metazoa > Chordata > Actinopteri > Cyprinodontiformes > Poeciliidae > Poecilia > Poecilia latipinna. Next base: position 260,572 of record NW_015113074.1, on the reverse strand, counting down.
AACAAAGTGCCTTTAACATTATAAAGAGTCGAGAGTTTAATTTAGTCATCCTGGTCTGTTCCCTGCCCTCTTCTCGTCCATTATCAGGAGACGGATAAGCAGTTTAATAAGTGTGACTGTCTCTGTGTCTGATTTAATGTGATATAGACAAATATCCAGAAGGGGAAATTAAAACAAATCGAGTGTTTTGCTCTGGGTGAGGACTGAGGCTCTTTGGCTTCCAGGGTCACAGTAATGATGAAATGCTGCATTAGTTTTAGTCATATTTGGCTCAAAAGTTTTGCTTAAATTGTGTCAACTGTTTTGAAGTTTACTTTATGGTACATCTAATGCAAACTGTGATGCCCAGGTCATATATCGTTACAGCCGCTCATAAATCTTATATCATATCCTTCAAACGGAACAAAAAACATGTAAATGTGAATTTTACATGATTCATCCGTTTTAAGAAAATAGATTTTATGTTTTCTCCGGTTGTTTTTGTTAACATTAACACTAATTTTATGACCAAAAACATTTAATTGTAGCAAAAAAAGCAAAAACTAAAATACTTTCTCACTGAATCCCTCCTGCAAGTTCTGACTTTTATGTTTTAGTTGTTTCTTCAACACAACAGGCCAAAGTTTCCTCCTACTTGCTAAACACAGAGTCCCTGATCATGCATAGATATGAAATATCTCCTCGTTTCCTAATTATTTCCTCTATGCAGAAGCGCTCTGGCAGTTTTTATATCTTTGTAGTTTAAACATCAGCAGGATAATGGAGGATCTCTGGAGGATCATCAGAGTTTCAAATATTCTGCTTTTTATTCTCTTCAGCTTTCATGAAATCTGAGAAGATGAACTTCAGAAGATGCACAAGATTTTAGACCCTCAATGTTCCTTCCAGATCTGATTGTTTTTAACAGATGAACATTTTAACCAGTCATTAGGGATTTCTCACACGGCCGGGTGGCAATATGTTAACACTCACAGACATGCAAACTCAGCTGCAATGACCTTTTCTGACCTTCACATTTGAGGGAGGAAAAATTCAAGAAAATGAAAACTGAGGTGAAAATTGTTTTTCAGCATCTCTTGTTAATGTCAGGGTCAGAAATTAACAGAAATTTTTCAGCATTGTTTTGATGCTGCACTGATTTTAGGGCTGATTGAGACACATTGACGCTGAAATTCGTCTTTTTCATTGAAACTTCCTGTATTTTCTGAGCAGCAGATCAGATAAAACTTAGCAAAATTTCAAAAGTTTATCTGTCAAAAAACTGATTTTACTTGGAGTCTATTTTTAATTTTAAAAAAAAGTGAAATAATTAAATGTCATGCATAATAATTTTATAGAACATGCTTTTCAGTTGTGGTTTAAGATAAATATTAATGATTCATTATCTCTGTTTGTGTTTTAAACTTAACACTTTCCATTCATAACCAAAATGTTTTTGTTTTAATGACATTGAATTTGAAGCCTTTTAGATTTTTATTTGCTCTAAATGATCTTCTGTTTTCACATGATTTTTATTTTTTAAATTGTCCTTTATTTGCCCCTGTTTCATAACTTTGGGCCGTTTGAAATGCATTTTGTCAGAAAATAACAGGACATTCAGTGACTAATGGGAATTACTTTGTGCACTGAGAAGAACCGATTGAATTTTCTTTGTGAAAACAATCAAAGGAGGAAACTGAAAGACTTTACCAAGTCATAGAGTTTAATGAGCCGTGAAATAGATGGTAAGGTACTTTTATAAGAGAATAAACAGCTACATAACTACAGATTTTTGTTCATGTTTCATGTTTGAGGACAAACTCTTGAAGGCTTTTACTTCACTGCCTTACTGATCCACTTTTTACTGAATTCTGCATTAAATGTTAAATAGTTTAACTCCATCATACGTCTGTCTTATTTAAAAATAAGCCTGACCTCTGGATGAGTTCGGCCTTCAGGCGTTTAATCAATCAATCAATCAAATTTTATTTGTATAGCACATTTCAGCATCACGGCATTTCAAGGTGCTTTACATAATTAAAAACAAAATAAAAACAGCATGTGACATTGAATAAACAGTAAGAGAGAGAGAGATTTTGGAATTGTTAGGGAATTTAAGCTCCTGTCGTCGCTGGACTCCGCCGTCCGTTTAACACGGGTTTTATCCAGGCCCGTCGCCTGACAGGACAAGGTCTAGGAGTATTATTAATTATAAATGTCCCTGTAAATGAACAGGAGGATTTCATTCATTCTAATGTTCTTTTTCTTTCTTTTTTAGTTCTGCTTGTTCTGTTCATCAGGAATGACTAATGCTTTCATTGGTATTTTGTTTCACTGCAGAGGCTGCTTTCCTTTCAGTTTCTCTAATAAAGGGAGTAATTTAGCTTAGCTGTTATGTGAGCATCTCAATATGATCAAAAAGTAACTTTTCTTCATTGCATAAAATAGAAACAGCAATTTGTAAGCAGAGAAGGCCAGAAAACTTCTAGAAAAAATGAGGAAGTTTGAAAAGTTTACAATTTGCAACATCAGCAATGTTGAGAATTTCAAAAGTCTAAAAATGTCAATTAATTTAAATTAATTTCCATGTTTTAGCATAAATGTACTCTTTCTTTTCCTTTCTACAACAGCCACAATACGCCATCAAGATTTAATATAAATGCACTTCAGTCAAAACTGTAAATTTTAAGGTTAAATGCACCACAACTGTAACGTCTCTTATTTTCAGTCAAAGGTTAATTCATTATGTTAGACTAAAAATTTAGTAAAACTATACTTTTGATATTTTTAAGAGCCATTTACAGAATGATAATCACAAAGCCATTTTTGTCTAAATCTAAACTGATTGAACTATTTCCACTTTCTTTTCTTCTTCTCAAATTTTAAACTAGAATTTCAAAACCATTTGAATAGAAAAAATAGTTTTTGAATTAAAAATTGTTTCAGGATTGAATCATGACCCTAAAAATTGGAATCGAATCAGAAAACATTCACGTCTATACACTTCACATTTTTATTCGCAGTGACTCTTTAATTACAGGAGGAAACAAAATGAGCATTTCCTTTCCTCTCACAGATTCACACAGTGGTAAGAATTTGGCAAATTGTCAAATCTAACCACTCCAGTTCCAACGTCCAGCTCAGCCTGCGAACAAAATCATTTTAAATCCCCCTGGAGGAAATCTGACAATTAGAATTATTATGTTTTTTAGTGCATTTATAAAATAATTAATCAGGCAAATCTCACTCCTGATAACTGAATTCCTGCTAAAAAAGTAGATGCTAATTACCAAGTCAGATTAAGTTTATCTGAACCTAAATGGCTGCTCAAAACATGCATATGTAAATAAGTTTGAATTCCACCTGCTAATCTGCATTTACACTTGCTCTAACAAAAACACTGGGGAAAAGTGTTTTTTAAAAAGTGGTGTGTTTTGATAAATTTAAGCCATTCTTTTAATTAAACTGATGGGATTTTATGGATATTTTATTGAGAATATTTTAACCTTCTGCTGTTTAAGCGATGCTAAAGAGGCTAGGAGAAAACCCTTGAAGCGCAACAACCAGTCAGGAAACACATAGGAGCCATGAATGCAGTTTGAGTCCATATATGAACGCCAAATGGACCAGATGCCACTCCAAAAACAGGAAGTGGACAAAGCGCAGGGCATTCTGGGTAAATACAACTAAAGCAAACATGTTAGCCTAGTGCTAGCAGGAGAAATGACTCGTTTTTTTCTAGACAAAAGAGAAATGGCTAAAATCTGACGCTCCTCCATTTTTGTTGACATTTCATGAAGAAGGAAAATGAGCTCATCGTCTTCTTCATAGGTTTTCATGTCATTTCCTTCAGCGGTTCCTGTTGCAGCGCCCCCACAGGCGAGGAGGGGAACAGGTTTTTGAAATAGTTGGGCCGGTTTGATATATTGCAGTACAAAGGAGAACCACAGCAGGTGAAAATGTAGCAAATCGAACTGAGTTTACCAGACTATCAGGTGGGAAAACACCTCAAAAACAGTTATTAAAAAATGTATTAAGAAACACTTAAGATCCTTAGTCCCGTAATTATTTCATGAAAAACGAGGAAATTATTTATTCTTTGAAACAAATTTTAATTTCTTTTACTCTATACCTTTGTTTAATACTTTTTATCTCACATTGGTTAACTTAAAATGTATTTAAATAAACTTTCCTCTCTTTAAAGTCTCCAATGCAGCTGAGTCTGGCACATTTTCTGATTTAGACACAATTCACAGAATCTGTTTCTGACCTGAAGTCTTACATGAGCACCACATGTTCACATCCATGTGCAGCTTCCTCATCTGCCTGAACGTTTTGAGGAATTACTCATAATCACAGCAGCAACGAGCGCCTCAGCACTTAGGCTAGGAACATCAGAATACACTTGTTGACCGTTGTTTTTCCTCTGAAATTTATTTTCTCTTCTCTGCACCTCGACACAATGCACCATCTTCTGTCTCAAGTGGAAAATGTGTTTTCTGCTCTTTGTGTCACTTGAGGTTGATTATGTGTCTCCATGTATTCACAGTGAGCGTCAGAAGGAGCTCATTCATGCAGAAAAGCAGCTCCGGAGGAAACACAGGCCCATTACAGATGTTTTTTTTTTTTCTTGCTTTCACAGTTTCTTCGCTAAAACATTTTCCAACATTTAACAATTACAGGACATCCTTAATGTGCATTCGTGAGTTGTGACATTTCATGTTCCTGAATTATATAACAACATCCATACTTTTTTATTTCATTCTTCATTTCATTTTCTGTTGCACAATTATACAACCTTACAACTTTGAACAGCAAAAGTGGAGCCTCCTGCACAACCAACAAGAATGCAGTAAGTGGTTTCTGGATGGTAAGTCGACAACATGTTTAAAGGTAACCTGTCATCCTTCGTTGAGCAGGTGAGCAAAGGTCTTTGGCCTAAACAAAACATGTTTTGGCACATTGTAATAATGAGGCGTTAGTCAGAATGAGCTGTTTTATGGCCTCTATCACTGTAAAACCAAATTAGCTGCTTCTAACTCAACGTTTAAAATTCCACGTGAAAATAGCTGCAAACAGATGCACAACTATACAAGCATACATCTTTGAAAAGCAGGAGTGGAGCCTCCTGCATAACCAACAAGAATGCAGCAAGTGGTTTCTGGACAGTAAGTCAACAAGAAAACACTTATATTTTCCAGCAGCCATNGTACAGCGCATACAGAGATATAACCAGCTGACCAAATGTGCTGGAACTCTGCTGGCGTTGCTTGGTAACGGTGCAATGCCTTTGGAATGTGACTTGACAATAAAGAGGTTTTGTGAAGTGGCTCATTTTCCAGACACCTAAAAACATGAAGTTATTGGCAAATAACAGCTGGAAGTTTGTTTTAAAGTGCTGGACTGGTTTTAGAAGCAGATAATACTCAAATGGAAGAACATAAACATAAAAAATTGTGAATTTTGCTTAATAAATCTACTTTAACATTTCTTTTCACGGAGTAACTGAAGCATCTTTTTTAAATCAGAAAAGATAAGTTGGTTCCTCCAACTGAATACTGGTTTTGTTCATTTAAGGTTACGAAAAGAAGATGTGATAAATTGTGGAGATGTTACATGTTTTTTTGTCATAAATTCCAAGAAATCCTGATGCTTAAAAAGAAAAATGTAGCTGGTGCTCCCAGTTTGTTTATCTACCCAAACAGCAGCTTGGCAGAGCTGCAGAGTCCTCCATGCATCACTGCGTGTTTGGGTCCAGCCTGTCCGCTGCTTTCCCACACATTCCTCCGTCTCTTTCACACTCCACACATTTCTTTTCTCCTTTTGTTCCCCTGAAGGCTTCGGCACATTACAAAGAGAAGCAGGGAGCTCAGATCTGGCTTTCATGAGTTCTGTAGCACAGAACCAGAACTTTGTTAAAAGGCTTGAGCAAGTTTTTGTCTCCTAACATCAGGAAGATTCTTCTTAGATCTGAATGATGAAGCAAATATGAAGGAAGATGAGTCATTATAAGGAGCTCCTGTCCTGTTTTGATGTTTTATAAGGAAATACTAAGAAAATATAAAAATAAAAAATACAATTTCAATAAAGTCATAATATTACGAGAAATATCATATGAGAATAACCTCAAAATAATAAGAGAATAAAGTCTTAATATATGAGAATTAAGTCATATTTTTAGAACAGAGTTGTATGAAAATAAAGTCATAATAATGCAAGAATAATTCAACATTCAAAGAATAAAGTCATCATATTAAAAGAATAGTTGTAAAAATATAAAAAATAGTCATAATATTTCCATAATAAATCCACAATATTATGAGAATAAAGTTGTAATAATAAAATAATAAAATTCAAAGAATAAAGTCATAATGTTATGAAATTAATATGATAATAAATTTGTATTCTGAGAATAAAGTCTAAATAATACAAGAATAAAGTCATGAAAAATTCAATTCTGATAATAAAGATAAAATAATACAAAAACAGTAAAAATTCAGAGAATAAAGTCACAAAATTACAAGAATAAAGTTGAAATAATACAAGCATATAGTTATATTATTGCAACAATGAAGTTGTAATATTATCACTTTATTATTGTAAATAATCCCATAATATTTATCAAATAGTATCAGTAATATTTTGACAATAAAGTTGTAATATTATCACTTTATTCTCATATTATTGACTTGATTCTCATACGACTGTTCCGTCATATGTGATTTTTCTGAATTTTTAAATTTATCGTAATACTCCGTCGTACATAGCAGATCGTTAAGATCAAGGTTTGACAGACATTTTCTTGTCAGGCATCACAGCTCATGATTGGGTCTAAATGAAGTGTTTATAAAAACATGAGGCAGCCTGTCAGGGAGACTCAGACAGAAAACCACCTTCGTTTTCTGAGGCTGGAAGGACAAAAACAGCAGAAGCCTCAGAATGTTGATGCTGTTGGAAGTGACTGGAAGTGAATTGTAATGGGATCCTGCTGCCTGCGGCACGTCGCAGGAAAACTAACACATCTGGTCCAAATCTGTGGATCTTTTTCACAGCATAGATTTAAATATGTGATTTTTGTATTTATGCATAAATATTTTAGTGGAACATGAACACCTGACAGGTTCACATGGGAATAGAAACGGCCTGAGGCGCGGCGCTGCAGGGGCACAACGAGCAAAGGCTTCAGGGAATATATTACTGCAAAATACTTTAAATAATTATTTCAACTATTTTCTAAACTATTCATACAGTTCCTTATTTAAATATTTTTTCTGAATGTTGAGGCTGTGAATGATATGAATAAGCACACTACACAGTAAAGTCCTCCTGAATATTTAAGGAGATAAAAAAAAAGGTTTATGCAAAATTTGTTGAAGGACAATTCTCTTCCTCAGAGTTTGTGAAGGAAATCCTAAATCAGTTCATCTGAAGGGAGAAGGGAGGCGAGCCATGTGCTGCAAAATTCAAAACCTTTCTTCAAAATTAAAGATGTTGAAATGTCCCCCATGTTTCTGTTTACCTCTGCAAAAGAAAGTCAGTTAATTCGACTTAAACAGCTGTTTACATACACTGAATAAAAAGAAACTGATTTTTTCTCACTGTCTGAAGTTAAATAAAATCAAACTTTTTTTGTTTTGGTTTAGTTAGAATTACCAAAATTATTTCTATTTACTAAATGTCAGAAAACTTGGCGAGATTTTTAGAAATTATTCATGCAATACTGTTGATAACTTCTGTTTTCAACTGTACATATGCAACCTTGAAAAGTGTAATTTATTCCTGAAGTTTGTGTTTGGAAAGAGAAGAAGCAACACGTGGGCAGCGTTCTCTAAGGTTTGAGCTTCCTTATACTGTAACTGACCCTCAGCCTATTAGAAAATGTTTTTGCATTTTAATTCCCTTTGATGGATGATTAGTAATTTGGGAAGAATGCTTCCCCCAGCAAACTGTGTGGGCTCTGACTCCTTAACCTTTTAGACTCATCCACCAATCACAGGTTCTGGATAACTTCACATAAAAACCGAAGGGTTACAACGAGACTCTGCCTACAAACACCTCAAGAGACGAGATGAGATCAGTTTGGAGCTGAAGTGCAAAATAATAGAGTTTACACTGACAAGGGTGAACCTGTTCCCAAGTTCCTGCAGGAACTCTGAAGTTTAGCCGTAAGGCAGAATATTTTGTGTTAGTTTGTATTCTTGCTCATCACTGATGTCCCTTTTGGTCAGAAAACAGGGTTTCCATAGTAATGTTACTCAAGACAGGTTCAACTTTATATATGGTAAAAAAAAAAAAAAAAAAAAAAAAAAGAGGAAAAAGAAATTCAATCTTCTGCTGCCCTCTAGGGTATTAATGGTAGAAGTGCAAGTATACATAAATTAAATATATTAGAAAGTATAAGATTAATTGTATACTGTATAGATTACAATATT
>NW_015113074.1:243302-249109 GCF_001443285.1 Poecilia latipinna | reverse complement strand
AAAAAAAAAGGGTTTCCAAAGAAATGTTTCCCAAAAAAGGTTAAATTTTAAAAAAGGAAAAAAAAAAAAAAAAAAAAAAAAACAGGAAAAAGAAATTCAATCTTCTGCTGCCCTCTAGGGTATTAATGGTAGAAGTGCAAGTATACATAAATTAAATATATTAGAAAGTATAAGATTAATTGTATACTGTATAGATTACAATATTTAAACAAAGAACAGATTTGCTGCCATTATGCAGTTGAAACCATAGGTTTACATTCACCAAAATAAGACACACAAACTTAGTTTACTGTAATTTTAATTCATGCGTTTAACTTAATTTAGTTTTGTATAATACAATCAGATTAAACTAGCTCCATTCTGACAAACTGATTTGTATGGACAACAAATACTGTAAATTTAGAAACATTTGCTCTTTATTTGTCAAATATTTCAAGGGGAACAGATTATTTCAGACAGCTGAAATATTTAGTTCCAATCTGCTCTCTATGACTTTGGAAAAACAAAACAAAAAGAGATCAAATGTTGACAAATCTACAGGATTTGTTGTCCACGATGAAAGGAATAAAACAGAACAGAATTTCACACAAACCCGGCCCCATTTCAGGCTGTACTAACTGGATGTTTTCCCCTTCCAATATGGCGGAGGGGTTGACGTCTCAGAGCGACGTGCAGCTTGTCATACATCGGCGACGAACTTCTGATTCGTCATCGTTCGCGTCGTTGAATTTGATTGGTCGTTGGTGTTCCAGCGTTATAGATTCCGAGTAGAAACACGGACTCCCTGTTTTCTACCCGTTATCCAGCGAACGTCGCATCTTCTCATTGTTACAGCAATTGTTTAATTCACTTATTTAATGCAGCTGACGTCGTTGTAATCGTAAACGCTCGAAGCGGTACCAATTCCGTCCGTTTCAGGTAATTTCTAAGGTGTTTGTCCTGAAATTAGTTGCTAGCTACCTGGCTAACACGAGTTTACCTTAGCTACTGCTTTTAGCGCTAATTTTGCCGATAAAACTCCGTAATTTACTACATGTTTGTTATTTACATACAATATGTGGCCTTTCTTTGAAAATTTTAAGCAAACGCCGACTGTTCTCTCTTACTGGTCAGATTTAAACCTTGTGTGAAATTCTTTAATTCATCCTACAGTTAAATTGACTATTATGTGTTTTTAACTATTGTTTTAATTCCTTTCCAGGTTAAATCTGTTCTCAGTTTGAGTGAAAATATTTAAAATATCATTTAATTCACACAAATGTATAAAAATCAGTCTCTACCTACAGCAATGTAGTCTCTACATTTTTCTGGAGAATATTTCCATATTAGTCTAAAACTGGACATAGAGCAGGGCCGGTCCAAGATTTATTAAGTCCCTGAGCAGAAATGGGAGTAGATCCCCCTTCCAGTTAAGGCTACTGGTGTAACCACATGTTATCATATTAAAAAGTCTCTATGTTTCCTATTAAAATTATTGCTTAATCATTAACTGGAGTATAAGACATAAAAAAGGCAACTTGCTAAGCCAAAAGTGCATATAATGTATATACATTTTGAATTTAAGATGAAAACACATTTATGCTTTAGCCAAAACTTTTGAAGTGACAGTTCAATTTCACAAAAAGGAAGGCCATGTTAATGCACTTTAGGCAAGAAAATATTTATTTTTTTATTTAAGCAAAGAAATTTTAATTTTTTGTTTTGCATCTTTTAATGTATTCTTAATATTGCGTTAAAGTGGCTTAAGTAGTTAATTTAAAAATCTGTAGAATGTGTACATTTCTTTAACTGATTAATCGATTGTTAATATAATAGATGTAGTTTTGTAAATACAGTAATAAGTGACTAAAGCTGCAGATAAAAACATTTTATTTTTGTCCCAGTCATGTCCTTCCAGCCGGACCGTGGGGGTCCGAGGGGACAGATGGCCCCCGGCCAGAACTACCTGAACCCTCCCGCTCCACAGCCTCCTGCTCCGCCGTACCGTTACGACCCACAGACTCCGCCGGGTTCGGGTTACCATGGCAGCGCCGGCTACATGCCCCCCCACCCTGACTTCATGCAGTACCCTCCCCCGGCTCCGTCGCAGCAGAACCCCGGCTCTCTGAGTCAGTGCCCGCTGCGCCCGCCTTTCCCCAAACCCCCTCCCAATTTCCCGCCTCCTCCTCTGCCCAGCTCAGCAGGGGGTCCGTCTCCCGGCTCCCAGGTGTCTGCTCAGACCTCCTACCCCCCCTACATGATGCCTCCGCCCCCACTGCCTCACCCAGCCATGCCTCCGCCCATGAGCTACCACCCCCCGTACCCCATGAACTACCCTCCTTTCCCTCCTCCGCCCTTCAACCCCGGCTACACCCAGACCGCCGGCCCCTTCCAGCCGGACCACGGCGTGCGACACGGGGGGCCGTACCCGTACGAGAAGTCTGCCGACAGCCGGAGGTCGCCGGAAAGAGGGTATCGCCATGACGACCACAGGCAGAAGAGCTACGGCTACAGCGAGCGGCACAAAATGGAGTTCAGTGGAGAGAGGAAGGAGCGCGGGAGGAGTCCGGACCGGCGCGGGAGGGCGGAGGGAGGGCGCTACAAAGCTGACTACGACAGAGGGAGGAGTCCACCGCGACACCGGAGCCGGGAGAGGAGCAGGTAGGGGTCAAACTGATGGCCCGGGGGCCAAAACTGGCACGCCTCTGCTTTTTAAGTGGCCCTCTATCTGGCTCAAATTCTGTAGACATAAAAAACAAATTAATATTTATTAATCAATAAAAAAACTATTCAGTAATAAGGATCTCACTCCTGTCTGCTTCATCACAGGGAGCGGTATCGCCACCGAGATGTTCGCCGATCCCAGTCACCCGATCGGTACAGGAAGAGACCTCGGAGGTACGACTGTCAGGTTCACACAGGGAGGCAGCAGAATGTCACCTTAAAGCTCATGATAAATGATGATAATGTCATTTTGAGACAATTTTCAACTAATAAAACGATAAAGTTATGATAAAAGTACAGCCTCTGAAAGTTCAAACTTTAATTTAAAGGGATAAATCAAAATATTATCATGAAAATATATTTTTCATGGCAAATTCTGACCAATAAAGTGATCTTTTTCAGCGTTTCTTAGATTTAGGTCTAAAGACCAAACTTGAAATAAGCATTCAGAGCTCAAAAAGATGTGAGCCACTTTTAGAAAACCTGAAAGTTGGTTTTAATTTTTGTTTTGTGTAGTCGCTCAACGAGCCGAGAGAGGAAGCGAGGGCGCTGGGAGGAGGAGAAGGAGCGGAGGTCGGACAGCTCCTCCGGGCCGAGCCGGGAGCGCAGCTACTCGTCCCTCCGGAGCCGGGACGCTGACGAGGCGTTCGGCGAGCGCGATCGGCAGCGGGACAGAGAGAAGGAGAAGAACGACGAGGAGAAGGAGGAGGAAGAGCTGCTAAAACCCGCCTGGATCCGCTGCACTCACGCCGAGAGCTACTACTCCAACGACCCCATGGACCAAGTGGTACGTTCAACCAGCACACTCTGGTTCGTGGGCCAAACCCGGCCCGCTGTAGCTCTTTATGTGGCCTTCCAGATGCACCCCGAACAGTTGTGTGCTTAAATGTTATTTTATCAATCAAATCAAAGTGATTTTCATCTGTTCTCTGCCAAACTACATCAATCAGTCCCTCCAGTTTTTTCAGATTTTGCACTGAATTAATCGCACGATAAATTAAAATTTCCACACTGCAAAAACATAATTTTTTTGTCTGGTTTCTGATTCAAATATCTATCACAACTAACTTACAAGTAACTTTTCAGGAAGGTATATGAGTTGGTTTTATGTAAATAATTCCTTAATATCGATTTTAAAAATACTAGTTCCATTGGCAGATTATTTCTCTTACAATAAAACATTTTTCTCTTTTTATAAGTGAGATAATCTGCCAGGGAATCCAGAACGTTGTTACCCTGATTAATTCCTCTAGGATTTCATGATTGTTTTTGATTTTTTTAAAAATCTTTTTTGCAATTAAAATCACACTTTTAGAAATATTTGCACTTATATGATGTCAAATGAGACTTTCTGTTATTCTCCACATCAATAAAGGGCGATAACTTGACATCAACTAAAACTGAAGCAGCAGTTTAGTAGAATTAAGAAACACTGCCACCTACAGGTGGGAGTTTGCATCACTTAAACCCAAAAACCTTCACCATTTTTGCAAAAATGGCCAACAAACTCAGAATTATGCATCAGTGTGGAAAAACGTGATTGCGAGTTTATTGCAAATTTTATGCAAACATGGCAAAAACTCTGGGTTTAAGTGATGCCAACTCCTACCTGTAGGTGGCAGTGTTTGTATTGCTGCTTCAGCTCTAGCTGTCAGGTTATTGTCATTGAGTGACATAGTTTTTGCCATATATAAGCAAAAATATTGCAAAAATGCCTTGCAGATGTTTCTAAATTTGTAATTTAGATTGAAAAAATATCACAAAAACAATTAGTGTGAAAAGATGTTTGATATTATTTAATTTTAAGAACTTATTGGTTACAGACACAGCTATGTATTAATATTTTAGCTGTTTTTTAATGGATTCTGTTAATGCATTCTGGAGCGTTCTCGGTCTTGATGCGGCTGAAAGTGAAAGGATTTTGCCGCCCTGCTGTAGATCATCAGGCGACGCTTCAGATCGTCTCCTAAAAGCTTTCCTGATCCGTGTTTTCCTCCATCGCTCTGACCTTTACCAGGAGTCTGTGAAAGCTGCAGCAGGAACGCTGGCTGCTCTTCCAGGAACGCCACAGAGACTGTAAATGTCGGAGTAAACTGATTTATCACGACTGTCTGTGCTTCTTCTGCCGGGACAGTGAGGATGTTATCACTGAGTGAACAAACGGAGGGCGCAGACTGACTTTGGCGCTCAGATCGAAGGTTAAATGGAGTCGCTTTATGGGAATGAAAGCTCGATAATTTAATGCGCTTCTCGTTCCGGGACAAAATTAAGTTTTCACAGTTTTCAAAATGAGATTTCAGGAGAGTGTTTGTGGCATCCTTAAAGCACTCAGTTTGTCTTGATGATCGTTGTCATTTGATCGGCCCACAGAGCGACTTTCAGCCTCTAGAAACCTGATATCTAGTGAAGTGATCACATTAAGCCACTCAGACAGCCAACCCTGTCACTTCACACTCTGACATTCCTGTAAATGTCACAGAAAGCTACATTAAGTGTCCTTTCTGTGTAATAATAATTTCTCTGCAGGAGTTGGAGGCAGAAATCGCATTAAATTCACTTCAGTCCTCTTTAGCTGCTGCTTGGACCTTAGAAACTGTGAGCATGTTGGTTGGATGCTGTTTTCAAACTTTTTCTCTTTCCTTCCAAATCCAACAATGATCTTACAGTCAGACGCCACAGGAAAAAATCTTTATGTCTGAATACATTTGCAAATTGTAATGTGTGTTTTTATGTTTCTCTTAGAGTAACAGCTTCTTCCTTAGTGGGCGGCATTTCAGCCGCGTTCTGGCATATCTGTGAATTTGCTTTTTACATTTTTCCTAAGAATTTACACTCCGTGTTTCTAAGCTTGTGATCTTGGCACACAGAGATCCGTTTCCTTCCTCTGTTTCAGGGCGACTCCACGGTCGTGGGAACCAGCAAACTGCGCGACCTTTACGAACGCTTCGAGGACGAACTGGTGAAGCGGCAGGAACGAGCCAAAGCCGCTCGACCCAAATGGGAGCCGCCTAAAACCAAACTGGACGAGGATCCAGGTGTGAAGCCCAACACTTCACCGGCTCTGCTGCAGTTCTTCTTCATAGATTTTATTTGGGTTTAGTTTT